>NC_079417.1:18564510-18569510 GCF_026213295.1 Gadus chalcogrammus
TTATTCCTTTACGATCCAGTGTGTAGAACTTAGTAGCAACCAGCTCAACCCCCTCACCCTCCCTGTCCAATTACTACAGTAGTCTGTATCGACCTCTGTTGTGTAAGCAGCCATTTTAGTTTTGACAATAAAGGGACATACTTTGTTATCGCCCCAAGGTCGATCTAGATATAAAGATGTTTAGTTTACGAAAACACAAAGATTCTTACTTTCATGGGATTCAAATAAAAACACCTGAGAATTATATTCCATATCAACATGTCGTTCCCCTATATGCCACTAAATTCTACATACTGTACCTACATACTGTTCTACAATCATTCTATAAAACCAGCAACAAACCGGTTCATAACCCTGGGGCCTTATTACAGAAACTTCCTAACTCTGAAATCCTATCCTATCTTGAGATAGGAAGGCATTTAGGGGTTTTGCTATTACAGAAGGAGGTTTCCTAACTTAACTTAGGAAGAAATCCTATCTTATCTTAAGATAGGAATTTATCCATTACAGACCTATCCTAAGTTAGGAATTTCTTAAGTTAGGATCCCCAAGTTAGGTGGCCATACACCCTCTCCTAAATTCAAAATAACTGTAAACAACTGAAAAAAATAGCAGCAGGACTGCTAGTAGGTCTGCTTAACAATGATGACGAGGATCAACACAACAGAAATTTGATGACTGAAAGGCTACCGAGGCCGCATAATGATTTCTTAAGTTTTCCTGACCATATTTTAATTTCATTTTATCGCCTGCAAAGACATTACATTTTGGATTTGGTGGAAGAATTACTTTACTACTATATAACTCCTCTTCTTGTTCCCTGTTTCAATACCCGCCATGACGTCGTACTAGTGCAACTATCTTGCCGTTATTAACAAAGATCCTTTATCAACAGTCTCTGTTAATGTTAAAAGTAACTCGTTCTATCAATCTCATGCACAGAAACTGACGATTGCAGATTGCAATCGAAAGATAAGA
Organism: Gadus chalcogrammus; assembly: GCF_026213295.1. Taxonomy (NCBI): domain Eukaryota; kingdom Metazoa; phylum Chordata; class Actinopteri; order Gadiformes; family Gadidae; genus Gadus; species Gadus chalcogrammus. The sequence continues at coordinate 18,565,489 of NC_079417.1, forward strand.
TAGGAAACGGCCAACAGGTTAGGGACTGCTTCTGTAATAGGAAGTTAGGATTTTTCCTATCTTTGAGTCCCTAATTTAAGTTAGGATTAGAAGTTTGGATTTTTTCTGTAATGAGGCCCTGCTTCTTAAACACGTTTGATGAGACCAGAATCCCTCTCCTCAACAGCCTCTGGTCACACATGTCCCTGACGCGAGAGCTTACCGAACATGGCGCTGACGGAGCCCGCCATCAGCACGTGCTCGGAGCCGTTGTACATGCGCACGTCGATGATGCCCTGCCGGATGGTCTCGCTGACCTTGGCCCCCAGCAGGATGGAGCCCACCGTCTCGAAGATGGTGGCCAGGACGCAGGCCTGCCGCAGGGTGACCACGCCCGAGCCCACCGCCGTGCCGAAGGAGTTGGCCACGTCGTTGGCCCCCACGGAGAAGGCCAGCACAAAGGCGATGACAAAGCCCAGCACCAACAGCCACAGGTAGCCCTCCAGGTGGGTCTGGGCCAGCAGGCCCACCGTGGTGGCGGTGGCCAGCGCCGCGAGGGTGGTGGTGTCCATGGTGAGAGGGGATGTCCTGTTCAACCCTTAGGTCAGGCAATTCAATAGGTCTACTCTTAGTGTTATATAGACACACCTGTTGTTTCTCTGATATCGGAGCCTAATTGGTAAAAAGAAAACATGATGATGGATTTGGTGTTTGATGCTATCGTGTAATGCTGATCGTTTGGGGTTGTTGTAAGATGAACTAGTATTGATGGAGGAAGGGAATCCATGATGATGGCTGCCTCTGGGGAAATATACTGGAAGAAGAAATGTGAATTTGGTTTAGTTTAGAATAAAACACCAATAAGGTATATTATACCTGCTTAATACAAGACATTAACTGGCTAAATAGGGTAATGACAAATGAAGCAAGCAAAATGTTATGGACCAGAACCAGATATTGAATGTGTTTTTTCTCCATTCATTTTTCTTTAACAAGTGAACAATAAAGTAATTAATTAACCTACTTCAACCATCGGAAGTAGCATTTGTAAGTTAAACATTCTTCAAACATGTGTGGTGTGCGCAAAAACGTGGTTGACAAATGAAGGAGCGCATTAAAGCGTAATGCAGCCTTGGTCAAATAACTCTTACTTTAACTCTATTTAATCCTTCTAACGCAGTTAGATCCAAAACTTTTTAGGGTTAAATAAACAACAAGGCTTCTTGACTATTCTTGACCTGGCCACATTAGTGACCCTATTTGGATAGGAAATCAACAATAGCCAAACAAATATAGTTTAAAGCGAAAGGTAATTTCTCAGATCAAATTAGGCAATTATTACTAACCCTAACTCTAGTAAAATGTGTTAAACTTAAAACAGTGATATACGTATGAACGAGAAAAGACTGTCCCCACTAACCTGTTAGAGCGAAGGTCTCGTGTTGAGTTCAGGTATGGGACGCATATGTCCGTCAGCGCGAGAGCAGCATGCAGGAACCGATCAGCCGCGAGACGCCCCCCGGTTTACCGTCTGGTCTGAAGGGTCTTGCGGAAAGCGGGCTCTTATACTCAGACCGTGGCGAGGAGGAGGGCAGCGTGCTCACGCCCTCCGGAGTGATCACGAGACAGGCTAATGGTTTACTTGTTTGTGGCGCAGAAACACCTAATTACAGTTTTCTGCTCCTGAACGGGCCAATGGGGAGAGGGGGATGCTGGATCTGGAATTAACCTTCTTATTGCCAATGGGATGAAAATGGTGGATGTGTTTGAGTGATGGATCACCTTTCCTTTTTGCCACTGGATTAGAAATAGATAAAATATCATTATCGTGGAGCATCTCTCTTCCACAGGCCCACACGCCCCATAACGTTATATTGGTCCATTGATCTATACTGATTGTTTCACAGGACAAATGTGAGGCATAGAGCAAGTCCAACACATAGTTACTGTTCAACCTCTTATTTACTATTAATTATCTTTTCTGTCAAACTCCAATGGAAATTGGAACTATTTTTGTCAGTCAGCGGAAAATGAAAGACATTGAAAGCGCTGACGTCTTCGTATTCATAACTAAGTATCATTACTGATTAATGAACGCATTGGAGAGTGGTAGTAGAGACAATTTACTAAGACATTTTTAGAGATACTTTTCTGAAGACTGTCAGGGGGATAGCCCTTCTCCAATGGCTATACAATCTGTAGGCAGTTTAATTTTGCATTTATTGATGAATGGATAATCCCAATATATAATAAATCTATAATAATAGACTAAAGAGGAATATAGGTTTGTGTGTGCGTGTTCGAGTGTGTGTGAGTGTGTGTGAGTGTGTGTGTGTGTGTGTGTGTGTGTGTGTGTGTGTGTGTGTGTGTGTGTGTGTGTGTGTGTGTGTGTGTGTGTGTGTGTGTGTGTGTGTGTGTGTGTGTGTGTGTGTGTGTGTGTGTGTGTGTGTGTGTTTGTGTGAGTGTGTTCAGAGTGTCAGAGTGTTCAAAATGGTGAGATGTAGCTGACATTATTTACCAGGTCAATCATTACCTATTCTGTGCTGAAGGAACATAAGTGAAACCATGTTCTGGTTTGGAGCACATTTGGTCAGCTCATGACTTTTACATAACTGAGCCTGTTTTTGAGGTAGATAGGCCAGTTTGTATGCTGATCGTATAAGCCACAGGTCACAGCAAATATAGTGAACGAGATCAGAATGCAGCCCTTAATATTGAATCAGGATTATTTCTTTAAACAGAGGGAGATCTTCTGAACGGTGGCATCAATGTTTCTTATTATAGGGTCTTATTATAACCCCAATTCTCTTCAAAGTATTTTTAGACCTAGTAGCAACAAGCAGTTCATAGCACACATGTAGGCTATAAACAAAACCTTTTTAAAGGTTCTTTATTTGTATACTTCCCCAATGTTTACTAAATTTAACATCTTAGTTGAAGTCCCATATAATTGCACGATAATGAGCGTTGCCTCTGAGCTTGGGTGGTTTTCACTACACACATAATACCCTGATCTCTCGGAGCCATGCGGCGTCTGTTCACTGTTTTGAAAGACAGGGGGGCAAGGTGCTTCAAAACGTTCCCAGAGAGATTTAACAAACGTTAGTCTGGTTATGCATAAGGGTGTATAATTACTACTCTTCAGGTAAACACCTGAGGTAAATGGTGTTTACACCCATGGCTGATCAAATTTCACAAACAAACGTCTTTTGTTAGTTTTTTTTAAACCTGAGAAATTGCTCCTCAAAACATTCACATGAAGTTTCTCGTATTGGGCATATGCCTTGTCTAGCCAATAGGGGGCGCCACTATCTTTTGCACATTCCAGTAAAAACGCGACCCATTGATCAGATCAAAACAAAATAGGCATTTCTCTCACATATTTTTTCATACTGCTCTCCATAAAATCTCTCTTTTGAAATGAATGTTTTACAAAAAAATGTTTAGTTAAACGTTTTTGAAGTTAAACTTGTTTGTGTGTGTGTGTGTGTGTGTGTGTGTGTGTGTGTGTGTGTGTGTGTGTGTGTGTGTGTGTGTGTGTGTGTGTGTGTGTGTGTGTGTGTGTGTGTGTGTGTGTGTGTGTGTGTGTGTGTGTGTGTGTGTGTTTGCGTGTGTGTGCCTGTGCGTACGTATATACGTGTGTGTGTGTGTGTGTGTGTGTGTGTGTGTGTTTGTGTACGCGTGTTTGTGCGTGTGCGTGTGTGTTCGCGCTTGCGTGTACATACACACATTCATGGTGTTTTTAATGTTTTTCTGAAAGATCATGTTTCAACTTTGAGCATTCAGGCTACTTGATTTTGGTTGAAGATTGTTAGACTTGCCACTGGTTGATATGTAAAACATAACTTGTATTATTTATCGCAGCGGCATACTGTTGCACGTCACCTGATGGCCTCTAGGGGTCGCTTATGCCTCTGTTCCAATAACCCCGTCAAAGAATGCATTCCAGGTGGAAATACCAGTTTGAAACCACTTGAAAGAGGGAGCAAATAATAGTAATATCCATCCAGTTCTTATGTGTGCACAGAACAACTGCAAGACCA
>NC_079417.1:18574510-18594510 GCF_026213295.1 Gadus chalcogrammus
CAAAATGTGTCAATGTGTGTGCGACTGTGTGTGTGTGTGTGCGTGTACATGTGTGTGTGTGTTTGGAGAGGGGGGGGGGGGCTGGTTGGTCGGGGTGATAACAATGAATGCAGATGTTGCTGATAGTCGTGCATACAGTCCAAACACGACCCGTCTGAACACCTTTTGGTTGAGGAAGAACCATGGACAGGTGATGCCCTTCACAAGGTTCTCTGACTGTATTCAGGTGACCTGAAGCCAGAGCACCTCTCTAACGCCAGGCCCAGGAACCCACCCTCGGCACTCAACTGTATTCAAACAATACGCGGGAATACGCTTCAAACAAAGCAGGAAGTTGAGAGAAATCAGCACATAGAGCCCAGCTACTGTGCTGGCAGAGAGTACAATGGAGAGGTGATCATCTCTGCTGGGCTGTCACACCTCGCTGCTCCTGTGAATACACATTCTTAACTGGCTAACCACTGTAGGCACAGTGCAGTGGAGGGGAGGGGGGGTGCAGGTGAAACCACACCTATGCTGATTTTCTGATGCCTCAGGCATGATTATTTCTTCAGCATTACCAGAACCAACACATCGCCTGGCCCTGACCTGTCTGTACTGGGTACTGAATGTGCAGATTCATCCAGAATAGGAAGTAAGTTCCTCAGCTCAGTCTTTAGGATAGAAAGGAACGACAGATTTCTTATTTTTAACTATTATAAATTGGTTGTTTAAATTTGAAAAATGTTTCTGTATTCTTCTTTATTGTTTATGAATCAAAAGTGTTTGGTATTCAAAGCTTAGTTTACAGACATGCGTGTAAATGTCTTTCCTAATTTTCATAACATGGAATGAATAGCTGTTGGGTAAAGTAGAGCTCTATCAAATAGAGTGTAAAAGTCTATAGTTTATAAAAGTATATATACACATGTTGTAGCATGACTATACACTACAGACTGTTTAATATAAAAGTTTCCCAGGATCAGATTACAATAATTTGCAGATATTGCACCAAAGTTGTGAGATGGTTGAAAGTGGAGAGAAGCATATCCATCGAGGTAAGGGAATGTTTATCACACAGAGACATACAGTAAAGATGCAGAATTAATATCAAACATACCTTCCAAGATGTAGACCTTGAAGCCGCTGCTCATCCGGGTTATATAGTGAAAATTGGCCACAGCCATGGCTTCTCTTCTTCCGCAGAATACAAAGAGAAATGCAGAGAAACACCTTGACTGCTGGGGCTTACGGGACACAATGAGCCCTAGTTATGGGTTGGGTTAATAGGTAATGAGATGCTGGCTCTGAACTCCACCAGGTAATGTATCAGGTGTGAGCAGAGCTGTGCTATGGCCTCCCTTTGACTCTCTCCCCGTGCTCCCATTGGCCACCGTCAAGCCAATCAAAAGCCTTTTCCTCCTTTCACTCAGTTAGCTTTTTGTGCTGCGGGCACAAGAGGGACCATCTCAGGCGTTGAGTAATCGCGCTTTCACCCACTTGGTAGATTCTCTAAAACAAACCCCACTATTACACTAATACAAGAGGCATAATCTGGTATGTTATTAAAGATATATTAGGATTCAAGAATAATTAATTCAGCTAATCAGGACTACCTGTGAAACGCACCAGAGCTAACACTACACTTTTTTCTTCTCCCCTTCATCTAGAAGCACCTCCCTCAGGCCGTATAGGAATTGAAGTCCACGTGTTTACCTTATGAAGTTAGCACCTGCTCTTTGTCTCCCCCCGTCCCCCCGTCCCCCCGTCCCCCCGTCCCCCCCGTCCCCCCCCACACACACACACACACACACACACACACACACACAACTCCCCCTACCCTCCTTTATGCCGCAAATCTAAAATCTCACCAAACCACATTTTTGCGTTGAGTTGTCTCTTCGAGGAGCCCACCGTCATTCCTGCTGACCTGCCCGGACACGCACCCAGCTGGGCCCGGCCTCCCCGCTAATCCCGGGCCCTTTGTTGACGGCCAGACAAAGAGCCTTAAGTCCCAGAACCTGCAGCTGCCAGAAGACCTGTCCTGCTGGAGCACGCCGAAGAGGAAGTCTGGACACACACACACATGCAGGCGAACACACACACACACACACACACACACACACACACACACACACACACACACACACACACACACACACACACACACACACACACACACACACACACACACACACACACACGTACAGTGTGTACACGTAAAGACACGCAATGCAGAAAAAATAGAACAACTGTACCCCTAACCCTTACCCCCCCCTCCCCCCGCCCACCAAATTGGTGTGTTTAATCATGTGGTTGTGGCTGAAGACTCTGTGCTAGTCTCAATATTATAACTCTATGATATTTTTTTATGTCTAGATTTCAGCCATCCAACCTTTAAATGACTGGCTTTATATGTGTGTGTGTGTGTGTGGCATGTGGGTGTATGTGTATGTGTGTTTGTGTGTGTGGCATGCACGTGGTTGTATGTATGAATGTTAGTGTGTGTGTGAGTGGCATGCATGTGTGTGTGTTTCATGCATGTGGGTGTATGTGCGTGTGTGTGTGCGTGAGTGGCATACATGCGGGTGTGTCTGTGTTTGTGTGTGTTGTGTGTAGCATGCTGGTAGATGTATGTGTATGCGTGTGTGTATGCATGTGTGTGTGTGATTGGCATGCATGTGGGTGTGTGTATGTGGTATGCATGCCTGTGTATGTGTCTGTGTGGCATGCATGTGATTGTATGTGTGTGTGTATGTGTTTGGCATGCTTGTGTTTGTGTGTGGGTGGCCTACATGTGGGTGCATGTGCATTTCTTTGCGCATGTGTGTGTGCATGTGTGTGTGCATGTGTGTGTGCTTGGTCAGTGACTGTAGTAGGCATAATCCTTGTGTCTTATTTAAGTGTTTTCATTAGTAATCCCAGCCTATTTTTCATCATCAACGATATTGACGACATGAATAATAATAAAATAATAATTAATTTGAGCAGATTAATAAAGGGGTTGCTAAGATTCAATCTTTTTTATTCAATCAAGACTTCATAAAAAGTAAATGCAAAATAGACCGTTTTTATAAAGGCGGTGGCCTACAAAAGCTAAAACATCAGCGGCATTATGCTCTGAAGTGTCTTACACCGTTCGCTTTGCGGCAGCAGAGCTTACAAGTAGGTGTGCTACCGTCAAAGCGGTGCGGGTGAATCGTTATCTTATTAACGAGTTCGAGTTCCAAGGTTTTCTAAGGCATTGCCAACAGATGGCTCATCCCTTAGAATGTGTTTTATGAAGGCATCGATCGAAAAAAAAAAAAAAAAAAACGAATTAATTTTATACAAGCGCTTCAAATCGCTTCGCTGCAGTAGTACAGTTTTTTGAACGAATTCACGTCTCTTAATATCAGTTGTGATGCGAGGACGATCAGGATCATCGTCATCAGACACCATACTGCCCTGATTAATCAATAGCGCGCGGAAGGAACCACCATCAACCTCAGCCCCTCCATCCCGTTGGCTGCACTCTTCTCGCATCAGCACCACCCCTTTACTCCACCAGTGCGCTGGCATCTCCCCCAGGAGCGCTGGGAGTGACGCAGAACCGAGCGGAAAGCTGCACCGCGCCTTGAGGGAAGAAGAAGCACTGAGAAGCAGGTGATGCGATCAAAAACAACCGGACCAGAGTAGCCCTATATCTGGGGACGGTGGCTGTAGAGAGGTGCTGATCCCCGATGCGTGGCCTGTTCGGGCAGAGGACGAGTGACAGCAGAGCCTACAAGGGTGTGAATCTCCTCCTAAGCGTCCTGATAGCGCAGTAGCACTCCTCCGTTCACACCGGATTGGGGACGTGTTCTGAGGTTGGTCTTCCACGGCGACAATTAGCGCTTCTGTGCTCTGTGATCCACCCATATGTTGCATTGCAGTCTGTTTGATAAAGGGAATGTGTTTAGGATAGCGATGTGTGTAATATCAAAATAATTGCCTTTAAAAAAATAAGTTGAAATGTATTTTGCTTGAGTTCCTGTTTGGCCTCATCAGTCACGACATGCTTAGAAACTACAGTAGTCTGATAACGAGGGTTTGCCCCTAATTTACACCACTCTGTCTGTTCCTGAGGGCTACATTGAACAGTTGGTCTACAGATGGGAAAGTAGATATTTCCGTGAAACAAGTTGGAATTCATTATCCGGTGGTCAGGATCTCGGCTTTCTGCAGCTTCTCATCCTGCAGCTTCTCCTCCTCCTCCGGCGATATTAAACCTACACCATGAACTACCTGCGTCGACGCCTCTCGGACAGCAATTTTATCTCCAATTTGCCTAATGGCTACATGACGGACCTCCAACGCCCTGAGCCGGCTCAGCCCCCGAGCCCCGCAGTGTCGCCGGGCCCCCCGGAGCAGCGCCGCCAGTCCACCAGCCAGCAGCAGCCGTCTGGAGGTGGAGCCGCTGCCGCTGCAGCCGGTGGCGGTGGTGGTGGAGGTGGTGGAGGAGCCGGGTTCTTCTCGTCCTTATCCAACGCTGTGAAGCAAACCACCGCCGCAGCAGCTGCGACACTCACCGAGGCAGCGGACAGAGCCGGGGTGTCGAGCAGTGCTAAGATACTGCTGGTGATCGACGACCAGCAGACGGACTGGTGAGGAGAACCTTCCTGGTATAATGACCTATAGCGTCGCTCCAGAAGGTTAATGTGTGTGGATGACGTTCCCCCTGTGGGGCTGAGATGAGGTGAGGATAAGACTTATCTGCCATGCAGCAGAGGTTTAGGGAGAAGCCATTTTACAGCCTAACCTTTTTACAACGATGCATTATCAATAAGTAATAATGCTGATTCATTAGCCTGTACATTAGACCATTAAGGCCTTTAACATTTAGGACATCCAGTCTCTATTGGCTAAAGAGAAATGAGAACAAGAAGTGATATGATATTTTATGATACAATTAATTAGCTTATTTGTAATTATTGTAAACAACACAATACAGTACACCTACTATGACATGCATCAATTCCCTCAGTTAATTCTCCACATAGTCTAAGGTGCAGTAAGTGGGGAAGTCGTTAAAATCTAAATGTTTTAAGGGAGCCCTTAAGTCATTATGTCCCAACATGTAACCTCTGGTTGCCGTCTGGGTTGTGGTTCTTCTGCAGGGCGAAGGTCTTCAGAGGGAGGAAGGTCCATGGGGAGTTTGACATCAAGGTGGAACAGGTGGGTGGCCTCATGAACCTCGTTTCCCTCCTCCGTGACTTGGCACACAAACACACCTGAACACCAGGCTCAGAGCTTCAGAGAGATCAACAGTGAGGAGACATGAGGAACCGGGTTAGGATTGATCTGGGATGCAGCAGTCCTAGTGTATCACAGCAGAACTTCAGGGGGGAAGACGGCGCCATAAACCATCCAATACAAGGGGCGGAGTCACGCCTTGTTTCCTGGTTGTAGAGATTTTCTACCGGAGGAAAACTTCCTTGCCTGCCCGCACAGTATTGATGATGTTGAGGCCAGGCCAGAGATGTGTTTACAGTTCAGTCCTGATGGCCGAGTCTGTGTCAAACGAGTCAAACCGATCCCTGCCAGCAGTGACAGGATTAGTGGAAACAAATATGAAGCGAAAGGAAGTGAAACCTGTCCTGTTCACCCAGGTCTTACCTGGTCTGCCAGCACACGTTAGATATTAACGTCTGACTTGTTAAACAAGGTAAGGCTGGCTATTCCACTAGTAGAGCATTAACACTGCAGGGTTAAGGGTTCGAGGGCGGCCCATGTAACATCTTTCACTAAATACCCACGTTCCTGTAAGACGTTTTGGATGTAAGTCCACCAGGCTGCATATTATTAAAACATCTGCTATGCAGTTTACAATTAGCAATTCAGATGTTTTAAGCGGTAATACTCCGCAAGCCTTTGTGGTAAATTGTTAACCAAAGCACCCTTTGGAGCTGCAGTATAATGAGAAGCACTATGCTCAGCGAAGAGCTTCATGCTTCAGCTAACAAGCTGCAGGTCAAGATCCTTTCACTTTGAGGTCCTCCAGCGTTTTCCACAGGCTATTTTTATCCCCTTCTTTCTGGGGTTTCGATAACTTATCATGACTTGAGGTGCCTGGTTGCCAGGCACCCTTCTCCAGGGATGGATGTGATTGCTGCGTGCACGAAGCTGAGGGGGAGGGGGGGTTGGACCAGAGATGGTCGTTGACCTTCTTGCCCTCTCACTTCCAGGCTGATTTCTCAGAGATCAACCTGGTGGCCCACTCCACGGGCTCCTACAGCGTGGACATCGACGCCATCAGAAACGGCCATAAAGTCACTAAGTAGGTGTCCTCTGGAATGAACTATTAATGGAGTGGCTCTCCTGAATGTGGTCATAGTGTTTCACTGATGGCCTCCCCTCCCCTGGGGCCCCAGGTCCTTCAAGCCAGACTTCGTCCTGGTCAGAGAGCATGCCTTCAGCATGGCCAGGCACGGCGACCACCGCAGCATCGTCATCGGGCTGCAGTACGCTGGGGTCCAGAGTGTCAACTCTCTACACTCGGTCTACAACTTCTGTGATAAACCATGGGTGGTACGTACCTGGGACACCGCAGTAGCCCCCACTTTGTGCTATTCTTCATATATTGACTGTAGGAAACAGACAGGGATTTACGTTTGGTTGCGTTTGTCCCTCTCAGTTCGCCCAGATGACCCGACTGTCAAAGACGCTGGGCCCAGAAGAGTTCCCGCTGATAGAGCAGGTTTACTACCCCAACCACAAGGAGATGGTGGGTAGTCTGGCCATCTGCTCTCTCTCTCTCTCTCTCTCTCTCTCTCTCTCTCTCTCTCTCTCTCTCTCTCTCTCTCTCTCTCTCTCTCTCTCTCTCTCTCTCTCTCTCTCTCTCTCTCTCTCTCTCTCACCCACAGCAGCTGAGGCCCTCTCTTCGTCTCACTGCGGTGCCTGATTTGTTTTTGGAAGCTGGAGCAAGCGTAGCGACAGGGTCTTGATTTTCCAGGTCACTGTCATTATGCTGCACTGCAGAGACATCTGTCTGTCTATCTGTCTGTCTCTCTATCTATCTATCTGAATGTTTGTCTATCTATCTATCTATCTATCTATCTATCTATCTATCTATCTATCTATCTATCTATCTATCTCTCTATCTCTCTATCTCTCTATCTCTCTATCTATCTATCTATCTATCTATCTATCTATCTATCTATCTATCTATCTATCTATCTATCTATCTATCTAACCATTTATCCATCGATCCATCCATCAATATCCACCCATCTAACAGTCTATCTACCTGTCCGTCTGTCTAGTCAGTCTGCCTGTAAACATTGTTTGAACAATGAGCAGTAATTTAAATTCTTTATCAAATATGTTGGATTGAAAGACCCTACACGGTTGATTGGACCGTTATAAAAGACTTTTGTTGGTTACAGCTCACTTCCTCCGTCTTCCCCGTGGTGATCAAGATGGGTCACGCTCATTCTGGGATGGGCAAGGTAAGGCCACTATTGTATTTACGCCTGGATTACAAGCCTGTGCATGCCATTGATATATTCTTCTTACTGGAGGAAAACCTCTGGCCTGCCCACTCAGGTCAAAGTGGACAACCAGTACGACTTCCAAGATATTGCCAGTGTTGTCGCTCTGACCAAGACCTACGCCACTTCCGAGCCTTTCATTGATGCTAAGTACGACGTCCGCATCCAGAAGATTGGAAACAATTACAAGGCTTACATGTGAGTCAACATTTAGCGTTCCCTTCCTCCAAAATGTCAAGGTGCTGTGGGTAAGATTAGACAGTTGCAAAGAGAGACATCAAACGAGGCGAGACGAGAAAAATACGAAGCAGCTCCACTCCGTGCTCCCAGTTTGGCGCCAGTCGCAGATAGAAACGTCAGCAACACGTCAGCAACACGTTAGCAACACGCCAACAACACGCCCACTCGCATGTTGTGAAGTCTCTGTCTCTCCGATTCTCTTTACACTCGACTTTACACTAGGGGCCTGGGCGGGTAAACCCCGGGTAACCTCTGGGTTTTATCCGTGGAAGGTCAGGCTTACAGTGCATCTGGGAAAGGGCCATCGAAGTAAGTATTTCATTCATGCACTTGTGGTTAACAGGCAAGATGGATTCTCTCCGCACGATCCAATCAGGACTTATGTTCCATAATGGATCTGGTCAGAATTGACACGGCTAGTAGTCTGATATCTAAAACGGCTCATGCAGAAGGAAACAGTATTCACAGTGCATTTCCTTCACTAATATCTGTCGGGTCAATGCCACTTCTAAGCTATTGATACTCTCACAATAATAACCTCCTAAATCCTGCCTACAGCACCTTAAATTCAACATTCAACAGCTTCATCTGCACAATGATATTGACAAAGTTATTGATGCAGAAATAATGGTTTGTTTTATGATAGGAGGACTTCAATATCTGGCAACTGGAAGACCAACACAGGCTCCTCGATGCTGGAGCAGGTGGCCATGTCAGACAAGTAAGGCCCGAATCGGCAGCACCGGCTCTCAGAGCCAACGTCAGATTTCTGATGGTTCTCCAGTGTTCTGGTTCCATCTGTTCACCCTGCCGTTCCAGGTACCGCATGTGGGTTGATTCCTGCTCCGAAGTCTTCGGAGGGCTGGACATATGTGCGGTAGAGGCTCTGCACGGCAAAGACGGCAAGGACTACATCATAGAGGTACCAGACCGCAGCCTGTGGTGTCCGTGACAACGAGGAGCGTGTTCTCGTTCTTCAGAGCAGAACGAGGAGCCGGTTCTCGTTCTTCAGAGCAGAACGAGGAGCCGGTTCTCGTTCAGAGATCAGAACGAGGAGCGGGTTCTCGTTCCTCAGAGCAGAACGAGGAGCGGGTTCTCGTTCAGAGATCAGAACGGGGAGCGGGTTCTCGTTCCTCAGAGCAGAACGTGGAGCGAGTTCTCGTTCCTCAGAGCAGAACGAGGAGTGGGTCGACTCAATTTGCATTCAATTTGGAGAAAATAAATGCTAACATGCTAACAAAACCATTAGAATGTTGCTTGCTGAAATCCAACATGCCAACACAGTGTTTTTTTTTACTTTAAGCCACTGCAGTTCTTCCCCAGTCCACAGCTGATGTGTGAACCAGAATACTGTTCTGCTGTGGTTGACGGTGGTCTAACTCAGGGGTACTTTGCTAGCTGGGCTCGAGCAGGACACAATGCTAGGTTGCTATGGCAGCTGGCCTTTGAAAGATCGCCACTCGTGCAAATCGAGGGTCTGGAGGGCGTCTACTTGCTCATCACATGAGGGCGGGGCTAATCCCGTCTCTCCCGGTCAGGTGGACGACTGCTCCGTGCCGTTGATCGGAGACCAGCAGGACGAGGACCGCGTCCACATCGCTGAGCTGGTGGTTACCAGGATGAACCAGACCGTCCCGCGCTCCGCCTCCCCCTCGGCGGTCCGCTCCGCAGCTGGCCAGCCCCCTCAGGTGCTCAGACCACGCAGTGTTTCAGACTCACTGACTGCCACACACCCAGCCGTCTGGCCGGCCTCCACAACGAGGAGGCCCACGGCGGAACGGAAATAGAACAGAGCTGATATGCATTTCATTAATAGAACAGTTCTCCTTTGTTCTGTTCTCCTCATGGTTATTATTACATCATCTGTTAAGGAAAGTTCTGCCCTGAAGTGTATAAAACATTTTCCGTCCAATCGGACAAATCATTAAATCTAATAGCCTGGGTTAGATGGTACTCTGTGGTATTGATGGCGGGTGTCGGGGTGTTTCATGCAGAAGACGGTGTCCCCCCTGGCCGACTCCCAGACCAGGGTACCCCAGGCCCAGCAGCGCCCCCCCACGCAGGGTAAGTTGGCCGCTGCAGCCCCCCTGCCAGCACAACCCTGAGACTGTGGTTCAGCCGTTGAACTGCAGTGCATTAACGTTTATAGCACCGATCCCTTACGACCTTGTTATGTTGTCAGTGTTCGTCTGTGCGGTTAATCAGATATTATCTACAATTATTATGTGTTAGTATATATGTATGTATACTGTATATTTACTGTAACAATATTGTAATACAATTCTCTATTTTACGATAATTTTGGAACATGTTGCCATGGCGAAGCTCAGAGGTGCTTTCGTTCAGACTCATGTCTACACACCTACACATACACATATGTATTTATAAAACAAAGAAGTAAAGACTATATTAAGTACATGTCCCACGACTAATATTGGGTCTGTTTCAGTGGCGGCTGGTGCTAAAAAATGTTGGTGGTGCGCAGTAATAGACGGGGGTCCGGGGGTCCCTCCCCCAGAATTTTTTTAATTTGGTAGATTTGATTTCCTGTATTCTGGTGCATTTTGACCCATTGTTGTTATTCTCATATTGAGACAAATCATGATCACTGTCCTATAGCGTCCATTTTTTGTGAGTCTCAATGTCTCACAAAAATATGCAAAAATATAAAATATGGACGCTACAAAAATATCTATGTTAAAGGCCGAAAGACTAAATTAATATGTAACTTACTTGCTCCTTTTAAGTATAACATTGCTTGTTGAGTGAAATTCCTCCACTGAAATGGGTGGAAAATGCTTACAACTCTCTGCTATTTAGCGATCTATCTCTTCTCTAAATGTAAGAAGAGAAAGTTGAGAAAGCTGCTGAGGAAGGTAGCCTATTTGATTGATTCGCTGAATTGTTCAATCATGTGGTGATAACAAAAAAGGTAAGCGAAACCATTGGCCTGGGGCGCACACTGGTACGATCCGAGGGCGAAATTTTTTGCGCAGATGAAAAGCTGTCTCTGCATGATAGAGAGCAAACAGTTTGTGAGCTTACTTTGACTTCAATGTGGCCGGCGCCCCTGACTTGGAGGAGGGCTTTATTTCGAATGACCAATAACTAGCCTAGCCCAAATCATTGACGTTCAGACGCATTTAAATGGTTGCTGGCAGTGGCAAGTACGATCTATCACACAATTAAACGAGGATAAACGTTATTTATTTTTGTTGGTTTATTTCGTATTTATAATAGTTGATTCATAGTTGGCCGATATATTCAAGTGAATATTTCACGGAGGTGCGGCGCCCTAGCGCCCCCTATTGACCCACCGCCACTGGACTCTGTTCCATACCAATGTTAAGGGAAACAACACAAGTTTTTCCTGACTATGACACAAATTTGAAAGGGAAACTGAAATGAATAGTCATTTATACCAAAGCTGAGTGACTGAGAGCTTAGTAATAACTTATACCATAGGGTGCTTCTCCCTGTCTGCAAATGAGATTGGTTTGATTTAAAAGTGTTGTTGCCAATTCACTTAACTTAACACAAAACTGAGATGGTGCAGACGTGTGTGAGGACTCTGTGGGTGTTGTGCTCTAGGTGGGCCCCAGCAGGGCCCCTCTCAGCAGCGGCCCCAGCCTCAGGGCCAGCCCCCTGCTGCCCAACCGGGGCCCAGCCCCACGGCCGCCAGCGACCCCGCCAGCCATCCACAGCCCTCTAAACCCGGCCAGGGGCCCGGGGCCACTCAGCGGCCGGCTCCGGCGGCCGGCCAGGGTCAGAGACCCCCCTCTGGCCAGGGCTCACCCCAGCGGAGCCCCAGTCAGGTGCAGAGGCAGCAGTCCGCCTCCGCGCAGCAGAAGCCCGGAGGCCCCGGCCAGAAGCCCCCGGGGGGCCAGCAGAAGCCCCCGCAGCAGAGGCCCAGCCAGCCCCCCAGGCAGATGTCCCAGGGCGGCGGCTCCCCGCAGCAGAGGCCTTCCGGGCCGCAGGGCCGCCCCGGGGGGGCCCCCACCACCCAGCAGCCCCGACCGGCGGGCCAGGGAGGGCCGGGCGCCAGACCCCCGCTGCAGCAGAAGCCCCAGCCCCCCCAGAAGCCCCGCCTGGATGAGGCGTCTGCGGGCGGCGCTCCAGCACTAAAGTGAGTAGACGTGTGTGTGCACTCTGTAGCTCGCCGTAGCCTCGGAAACGCTCCCTAAGTGCTAACAAGGATGAAAGGAAGGTCTTTCATCCTCTGCCTGCTTCCAGAGCTGCATGCCGGGACACATCCCTACTCCTAGATCAAATCCCCGCCCTAGTGCGCATGCAGCCTGCGTGTTTCTGCAGCTCACCTCTGCTGCAGCGCTTGCACAAGACAACGTTTATTTCCAGATAGCGCGTCACTTTCATAGCAGCCGCATCACGCGGGCGTGTTTTCCCTCCTCATCCACCCATTCTGGCACTGGATGCAGATTACCTTGGAAAGGTCGGATCAGGGGGAATTTCAGGCTCAGACCACAGTGCTGTTAAAATAGTACATGACTGCTCCTTAACCTTGTTTTGAAAACAAAGTAAGTGAAGGTGTGTGGATGAATACAGGTATGTCCACTGTTTAGGAAACTCCCTGGACAACCAGAAAATATGAAAGAAAAATAGGATTCTTACTTCAAATCATTAACATCTATGAAATATCGAAAAAACGTTGAACTTTAAACCTGCAGTCACTTAAGGTTTTTGATTTAATTAAGTTAGTATTATGCTTTGTTATTTTGATGATGTGACTCATCATTATTTAAAAACATACTAGTGCACTTGAGAAATAATAGTCCTCTCAAAATCGATTCAGCAAATCATGAACTGATTCAGTTGCTACTCCCTTATTCAAATTGAAGAAAAGATGGATAGCATGCGAATTCAACCAACATGCTAACAATGCAATAACATTGTAGTAAATTTGCTGAAATAAGACAAGCCACCACAGTGTTTCTGTGACTTTAAGCCACTGCAGTTTTTTCCCATTCCACAGCTCCTGTGTAAACCAGAATATTGTTCTTGCTGTGGCTGGCGGTGGTCTCACACGGGGGGATTCGGCTAGCTTGGCTCAAGTGGGACACCATGCTAGGTTGCTATGGCAGTTGGTCTCTGAAAGAGCACCACTCGGGCAGATCGAGTGGCTGGCAGTAGCAGTGGTACTCGGGACAGAGTACGCACAAATAATCCAGAAATATCTCCCTTCTGGGACCACATGTGAACTACAAGTACGGTTTATATAGGTTACTTTGAATTCCTGTCTAAATAGTAGACATCTTCTGCTGCTCAACGGCTAATATATTCTTGATGCAAACCGTCAAATAAACAAATGAAAACAAATTTGGAAAAAAATGAAATAGAATTGTGGAAACACAATGCAATACTATAACAGCAATATAAATAAATAAATATCACATTGTCCACTTAATAAAAATGCAATTAATGCAAACATACATAAATCATTAACCTAATCCTAGTGGATTCTGCTCTTTGGATGTCTTGGCATTGTCCTCAAACATGAGTCATCATTACATTCTTCTCATGCAAGTCTCCTTTCCCGCATACGATGAGCTCATCGTACACAAACACATGACAGGAAGTGCACCCCTAACGTCACCGTAGCGACACGCCTTGCCCTCATCCTGCCCTCCTGCCCTCATGTTGACCATCTATATGGGTTTGCTGCATGACTTAAAAGCCTCTTCCTCCCCTCTACCGACACTCCTCTTCACTCCTCCTCCTCTCCTCCTCCTTCTCCCCCCCCTCCTCCTCCTCCTCCTCCTTCTCCTCCTCATCTCCGCTCCTTCCCCTCCTCCTCCTACTCCTCCTCCTCCTCCTCCTCCTCCTCCTCCTCCTCCTCCTCCTCCTCCTCCTCCTCCTCCTCCTCCTCCTCCTCCAACTCCTTTCATAGCAAGTCCCAGTGTCTTACCAAATGCCTTCAACCTTCCAGAAACACCGGAGACGTGGGCCAGCCTTAGCCGGGACCAGCTGAAGGCTGAGGCCGTACGCAACCTCGCAAATCTTTTGCTAGTCTCTTCTCCAGCGGGGTGAGCGTCAAATGCCCCCAGTGCAACTGACAATAACATGGATTTACAGGACGGAGGAACCTCTACTCCTTCCCTTCATCCCAGCCCCCAAATCAAACAAGGACCAACAACATGTCACCTAATAATGGTTCTCTCACACTGAGGCCAACGTGAACCCTAAAACACCCACTGCCGCAATAGGTTAAACAGCAAAACACAAGGATAGTTAATCGATCTAGACTTAGTCTGAAACATTCCTTGACCCACTGAAGGCGCAGATGCCTGGGTGATTCAATGACTCATGTACTCACACTCATTGGCTGTGTGTTCCTGCTTGCACTTGTAGAAGATCTGCTTCCATTATGCGTACCCACACACACACACACACACACACACACACACACACACACACACACACACACACACACACACACACACACACACACACACACACACACACACACACACACACACACACACACACACACACGTACACACAAACACACACACACTCTTAATCACTTACACACCTCCGTTCACACAGACACACACACACTCTTAATCACTTACACACCTCTGTTCACACAGACACCGATTATTTCGCAGACACAGACAGGCACTCTCATAAACATGCACACATACACACGCGCACACACACACACACACACACACACACACACACACACACACACACACACACACACACACACACACACACACACACACACACACACACACACACACACACACACACACACACACACACACACACACACACACACAATTTTTCTTTGTCTCAAATTCACACTCATGCACACACATGCAAGCACACCTATGTACAGACACACCTTACAATCCCAAATCAAGGGTTTCTTCTTGTTTGTTGGTGGCATGGCGTGAAATATGATCTTTTAAATCAGTCAACAAATCATGGGCTGCCTAATCAAATCAACCCAGCTGTAAACTAGATTGTTTGGTGTAGGTGACCGCTAGACATCTTATTTCTGAGCTGTATTCCAATCATGTCTGTGTTTTAGCTGCATGTCAACATGGAGGTATTTGATCCCCAACCCCCAGTAGTATTGGCTCTTCTTTGTAACAGTGTCGTCAATCGTAGCTCAAGTAGTTAGCATCGTAGCCTTATTTGGTGTTGTGGGAATGTCGTCGCTGCCATTTTGTTCTCTCTCCTTATTTCTCTCACAAACCCTTCACCTTAATAGCATGCCTTGTGAGCACAAGAGTACAATCAGTCAAATGGCGAGATCTCAGGGTTGCCCAGTTTGATTGTGACGATCGTGCTAGGGTGAGGGCCTTCCATTGTGATTTTGTGCGATTGGTGTTGATGTCCTAATGGTGCTGAAGGAAATGCATGGTATTCTGTTTTTGTTTTTTGTTTGTTTATGAGCTTGAATGTATTAAGCACTATTGGACTTTTTTGCCCTCATTATACAACAGAATTATACTTGAATTCAATGACGCTGACTGATGTATAGACTTTTTCAGGTTTGTTTGATCGCCAGAGGAAAGGACAGTGGTGATCCGTGCACAGGCTTTCAGGCTGAATGGAAGGGATCAAATATACTAGAATACCTAAGGGCACAGCAATCTAACTACCATGTAATAGGTGGTCAGTGACATATGAAATAGAATTATGCTATAGATAAAAAATATTCATGGTCGACGATTTATATTATTTCAATCATACTCTAATAGTTAATCTCTCTTTTGAGTTAATGCAAAACTAACCGTAAATCGATGGAAATTTTCACTAATGCTGCTGATGCATATTAACAACAGTAACTTTCAGTGGGGATTTCTGTCGTCCTTTTAAGATCTATTTCAAATCCAACATACTCAACCTTGTATCTGTACTAACAAAAACACAATTTAGGGTCTGAAAGAATATCTAAGGCATAGCATGAAATCGGTCCTTACGCGTTTAGCCAGGAGTGTGCTTCAGTCCACTGAGCCAAGGACTTGTGTTTATAAACATGATGGGTGGGGGTCCACGTCTGCAGTAGATGTAACACTGATGGGTGGGGGTCCACCCCTAACGTAGGTCTAATACTGATGAGTGGGGCCCACATCTGACATAGGTCTTATACTGATGAGTTGGGGTCCCACCCCTGACGTAGGTGTAATACTGATGGGTGGGGGTCCACCCCTGACGTAGGTGTAATACTGATGGGTGAGGGTCCACCCCTGACGTAGGTGTAATACTGATGGGTGGGGGTCCACCCCTGACGTAGGTGTAATACTGATGGTTGGGGGTCCACTCCTGACGTAGGTCTAATACTGATAGGTGGGGGTCCACCCCTGACGTAGGTCTAATACTGATAGGTGGGGGTCCACCCCTGACGTAGGTGTAATACTGATGGGTGGGGGTCCACCCCTTATGTAGATGTAATACTGATGGGTGGGGGTCCCACCCCTGACCTTAGGTGTGTAATACTGATGTGCACTTATGTGATCCTAATGTCATTTCTGTGACATCTACACTTTGATAAACCCTGTTGGACTATTGTCCACCCGTCCTGCATCCTTCTGGGATCTTTTATCCTTTGTTTTCGTCGTCCCCTGATAAACTGTCTTCCATTGAGAGAAGCCCCCCCCCCCCCACCTGTTCGAATACACTTAGGCAATATCCTCCAGAAAAGGACGCAATACCTTAACATGAAGCACTGAGTTCCTTCCTGACCCTTTGCACCCCCTACCGCAGGCTTTGTGTGTATCAACGCATTCATGTAGCCACAGTGACCCCTTGTGATCAGTGGTGTGTAAAACGTGTGGATGTGCTGTCTTGTAACTTGTGGAAACAGAAAAAACTAGTTGATTTGCTGCTCCGGCCTTTGACCCAAACGGCCCCCTTTACCCTCTGCTGCTAGGTGAGTTGCTTTTCAATGATTTTGTGTACTCAAGGGTGGAGTCAACTGTTTTGATGCATTTGTTCTTAATCTATGAAGTGATGTACTTTTTTAATCCTTAATTTATTTATTTCCATGTTGTCACATTTCGGGGCCGACAGCTGCTTATGTCTGGCTCGTAGGTATGTGCGTTGACTACATTTATCCTCGCCTGGTAACCAAACTTATTCGCGAGCTCATGGTTGATTTGCTCCGGCATGTGCGATGTGCATTTTTGAATTGTCAGGCTGCATAAATCCTGTGTGGCGCCATTTTCTTTCATTTAGAAATGTGTATTCTTTCGGCCAGTGACTCAGTAGGTAAGTCATTGTTATATTTTTCATGGCATAGCTCACTGCCAAAGACAGAACCAGCCTTGAAGCCTGGTCCCTCGCACACCCAGTGTGTAATTTGTGACGAATGGCTTGAAACGGGAGGGCCTCTCTGAGGGTGTCACGGCATACACATCGATTTCGAAGTCCCGCAGACTAGAGTTGTCATGGCAAAATGGTCGCCATCAGTTTTTATTTATTTCATGTTTCAACTATTTGTAGTGGATATATTTTAACTGTAAATGTATACTTCTTATTTTATTTGCTGGAGTGATTTTAACCGTTTTTCTAAAGCCCACTATGATAGTTGGAAATATCTTGTCTGTTGAACTATCAATCAGTCAGTGAATGCCTGCCAGATGTGTAAAAAAAGATATGAAAAAATGCAAATTAATATAAGAAGACGCAAAATTGTAAATCATGGTGGAGTATTGAAGTATGTGTGTGGAAAAAAATGTTAAATCTATTATATGTTATATGCAATGTAGCTCTATGATGTGAATTATGTTATCAAAACATGCATATATTCAATAAAGTCTGTGACTAATGACTAAGCTTTTTACTTTCATTATTTTAAGATTTTTGTTATTATAGTTTTAACCTTTGTTCTTGAATGGAGCATCATCGTTAATTCTAAAATAAATATATTTGTGATATTTTAAAGTAAATGTCTTCATTTTAAACTATCTGCATTAATATATACAATAATATACAATGTTTATGTATGCTAGGCAAATGTGACCACAAGGTGGTGTGCACTTGCGCTCTGACCACTATCAGTCTTATAATCGAATCTCTTATAAGGTCTCACATTTGTGTATATAGTAGGCCTATATATTGCATATAATTGAATATATAGTACGTGCTACATTCTGTATTTCCAAATGCCTGACCCATTCAGCCAATCAGAAGACTACTCAAAAAGTAAATAATACAACATATAAATATAATTCATACAAATCTTTGTGTAAATGTTAGGGTTTGATTCTAAGGATAATCCTGCCTGCTTGCAGTTAACAGTTTCACAAGACCAAGATGTAGCAAGCCACCAAGTGTGTCTGGATACACAAAAACATCACTGTGAATAATCCTACTTTGGCCTGAACAAAACTAAGACAATTGCCACACACAAAGAGGTTTATCTTGGATGCGTAACCCCATCTCTATCGAAGAATACTTGGATTCATGGTTGAGACGCAGTGAACCTTTTGCAGATCTGAATGCAGACAGCTGCAGCTGGCGGAGGACAATGGGTCTAAGTCGTACCCGGCGATAACTGCGGCCATCATTGAACCGAACACATTTCAACGAGGATATCTCAATTGTACTTTCAATCTCTGTCTCAAAAACGACACGACTCCTCATGACTCCTCCTGACTCCACGTTCATTGTAAAACGTTGAGAAAGCGCTGACAGAGACTTGAATTACTGGATCAATATCTATGACCTCTCACAGTTTTCATTGCAGTTGCAAATTGCAAAATGTATGGAATGTGCATCAAATTTGCAGGCAGGATATCATGTAGTTTACACCCTACTAACTAAGCATGAAAGGTCAGGGAGCCTGCCTGCCTTATCTCCTGATGCACTTTATAAACCTCCCAAAGTCAGGTCTCCCTCAGAAAAGCAATAAATGATCTCACAATAAACTGTGTGCGCACCCTCTCAGATAAACCTCTCGATAAAGGTATTTCTTAATTCGTAAGACTTTAAATTTAGCAATTGGAGACTTCAGTTGAGTAGATATCTTAAGTTCCGAGGACAGCACAAGGTGTATGGATTGAAAAGTGGGTTGGTATGAATAACTGAAGACTACACATGGAGGAAAACAAAGCCATAGCCTGGTACAGCTTAGCTTACCCACACACACCCATGGACACTCTAACATCTCCATTCTTCCTTCATTCTGGTGTTCTTGATCATGATGGGGCAGCACGGACCGAGCAATAGGAGAGCTTCACTGTCCAGATCCTGTTCTTTTTATGGGCAGAGGGAAACGATGTGTGGGCGGAGCCTAACCGACCTGCTGGCAGAGCTGGGATATTTCTAGATCTGACCCATTTAAAAAAAAGAAAAATCCCTCAGAAGCCGAACGCACAGGTGCAGCCTGGTGGCTGTTAATAGCTTAACAGAATGTGCAATTACTAAGATTATGATGCTGTCAAAGAACACAGTGCACAACGTGCCACTACTCATTACGTGTAGGCTGTAGTTTAATTGGCTGACATACACAACTGCCCTAACACAACAGACATCATAAAAGGTGATGCATATGTAAGCATTACCAATCATTCCTATTTATTTATCAACAAAAAAATAATAAAGATGCTTGCGTGTGTATGGGAGGGGCAAAAAAGAGGGAGAGAAGGGGAGGCCAAAGCTGATGCACGACTCTGTTGCACTATTCAGCAATTACATAATAGCCTTTGAATGTGAAACAGTGGACTGGCTGTTATCAGCTATTATGGGAACTCACGCCTTCCACCAGGGGCCCAGCCAGCGTGCGGTCAGGACGAGATCCTATTGTCCGCCTCGGAAGCAGGGGGCGTTTGATTCAACATTTCTACAAAAGACACAGAAAAGACAGAAAAGACAACTACATGTGCTTAGCGTGTAGCAGGACGAAGTGGTTCCAGTCCTCCGCTCCCCTCCATGCCACAGCGCTGTGTAAAGTGTGTGTTTGCAGGGCATTAGACTAATGAACGATTCCTTTGCCCCAACTGGCTGGAGACAGCGGATGAGCGACTAGTGTGGAGCAGAGATTTAATTAAAGTCCACCATGGGACGCCTGACTGTGACCCGGGGGACCGGGGACCAGGGAGGGTGTGTTTGTTTGCGGTTGTGAATAATATCTACACTCTTCCGCCATTGACCTACATGGGCTGGGAGGAAGCAGCCACAACCCACGCAGGATAACTTATTTACTGCAGTTATGACCCTGGTGTTTTTTTCCCCCACACTTGAAATCACAATGTGTGCTGGATGATTATAGTGAGGCGTGTTATGAAGCTTTAT
>NC_079417.1:18599510-18641092 GCF_026213295.1 Gadus chalcogrammus
TAGGGCCTTTATCATGAGATATGGAAAACTATTAGTTGGCCTAAGGAAGAGCAGGATGAGTGGCCTATCCAACCTCATGAACCAGATTGTAATAAGCATGAACGTATACAAAAATAAGAACCCTGAACATTAATATCAGCAACAGCAACATTACCACAAATTACATTGCGAATGGTTGGGAATGTGTCTGTTGAGGGTTTGTGTGTGTGTGTGTGTGTGTGTGTGTGTGTGTGTGTGTGTGTGTGTGTGTGTGTGTGTGTGTGTGTGTGTGTGTGTGTGTGTGTGTGTGTGTGTGTGTGTGTGTGTGTGTGTGTGTGGGGGTGTGTGGGGGTGCATGTCAGGGACATGGTCAGTTTTCCTCATTCAGATGAGCAGATGGTAACTCAGGGTTAGCTCCTGAGCGAGAGCCAAGAAGGTTTAATGTGTGTCCTGTTGGTGGTGGAGGCGTTCAAGTGTATGTGTGTGTTGTTGTTGCATGATTGTCTGCTTGATGGTTGTGTGTGTGGGTGTTATGGTGGTAGCATGCATGTTCAAATTTGTGTGTGTGTGTGTGTGTGTGTGTGTGTGTGTGTGTGTGTGTGTGTGTGTGTGTGTGTGTGTGTCTGAGTGTCTGTGTTTGTGTGTGGTTGGATGATTGATGATAGTGTGTGTGTGTGTGTGTGTGTGTGTGTGTGTGTTTGTGTGTGTGTGTGTGTGTGTGTGTGTGTCTGTGTGTGTCTGTGTGTGTGTGTGATTGATGATTGTGTTTATGTGATTGTGTCGTGTGTGTGATTTAAAAATGTGTGTGTGTGTGTGTGTGTAATTTAGTGTTTGTGAGGATTCTATTATGTGATAAATTAGGCAACGACTACAATCTTGACATATTTGGAATCAGTGGTTAGAACATTTTGTGTTCAAACCTTTTCAACAATCTGTACAAATATTTCTAGCAACTGACATAACAGTATTCATGGACTAATGATTTTAATATATTAAGTTGCAGCTTTAACTGTTATGGATTGAATCTTGTACAAGAGTGGATAGTCTTTAATTGAATAAATCTAGATTTTTGATCCACTTATCTCTATAGTATTTAGAAAAATATAATTGAGCCTCCAATGAGCCTCCAAGGTACATATGTTACGACAATGTGTCAAGATCACCACAGATCACTTTACATTATTGCTTTCCTCTAACTTTGGTTTATAAATATGACAGCTAACCTATTTCCCTCTTTTCACAGGCTGTGTTGATCTTGAATCACACTGCATGAAGCCTAGGGGAGGTTCTCAAGGATGACACGGACACACCCACCTGATATACTGGTATCCACTCTATATCAGGACATCATACCCTCCAACCCCATCACTGGGCGCTCCATTTCTCTCCGGTCCCCCCAGCAATGTGACCTACAAATGATTGACAAACCGGAAATCATTAACAAAAGGCACTGCCGCAGCTTTGACTTTATCGAGTCCCTTGATGACCCAAAGTGCGTCTCTTCCTCCATGGAGTATCCGTACACGACGGCAGGACAGCACCAGACGCCGGCCAAGGATGCCATGTGGAACAGCCTCGACCAACCGGGGCACCTCCGCTTCTCGTCCCCCGACCTGTTCAACGCCCGACAGGTCCAGCAGCACGTCAGCCACGACGCCCCAAGCCCCCCCACCTGGTCCGGTTCCAAGAAGAAGACTCGGTCTAAAAGTGCCCCTCGCTTGAAGCCCACCCTCAAGCCAGTGCCCATCTCGGTGTCCCCGCCGGGAAGCAGGAAGAGGAGGGACATTCCCCGCGCCGTGTCGGATCCGGTGAGGACGGTCGATTCTCACCGCGAGTCCTACTCTTCCAACCGGGCCTATTTGAATGACGTCCACCCCATTAAGTTGCAGCCTCACTCTCCCCTCTACGTCTCGGACTGTTTTGAGGAGCAGAAACCGGATAAACCAGCCATTGCTCCCCATGTCAGGTGCCGCGTGGACATTAAGCCGGACGCGGCTGTCCTCCAGCACACCGCCTGGCAGGTTCCCAGTGTGAGACCTGAACAACCCTATCAGAGGTACTCCCACTCCAGCAGTAGCAGAGGCTTGTATGTACCCCGCCAGTTTGCCTCCTCGCCAACGCCCACTCCTAGCGAGTGTTACAGTCAAGACTTCCGACCAGGGTTCCACCCTTTTACCACCAGTGTTTCCCCCATCTCATACCAGCATCTAGACCCGCACAGAATGCCGTCCCCGACGATACCATACCTAAGTAGAGAGCAACGAGCATACTCCAACCCTAACATACCCACAAAATTTTTCTACACAGAGGACCCTGTCAGATACCCGGTTCATCCGTATGGGAGACCATACTTTCAGGACGACCAAGTGAGTCTTACCAGCCACGGCAGCACTATGACCAGTCAGTACGATCCGAGGACTCGTCTGGCGCACACCCTTCCAGTCAGGCCCTATTACACAGAGCATCCTGCTCTCAGGGAGCCCATGCAGACAGTCTATGGCAGACCCTACTCCACCAGTGAGGCGGGATCCTACTTCTCCCAAACACCCCTATCCAGACATTACCACGAGGAGGATCCCAGGAGTCCGTATAACCTAAACGGCTCCAGGGTTATTTATTCAAAACCGTTTAGCCCCCCGGCTGAACAATACGTCCCAGCGAGGCCATACTACACAGAGGGCCGACGGCCGGTGCGGATCCCCCAGTCTTATTCCGACGACGTGTATCGCTCCAGTATATCTTCCTACTCCAACCAGTCCTTCATGCATACACCACCGACAGTAAGGCAAGAACCCTGGTTCGCAAACGGTTGCATGGAGCCGACTAGGCTCGGTGTTGAAGTGAAAAATCACTCCAAGTCCTGGGACAACCTTCTGAACCCACGCTATGAAAGAAGCCGGGAGCAGTCAGTGCCCCGTGGACGCAGCTATGAGAACTTGTTCTACCAGGGAAGGCATAAGGCCCCGTCCGGTGTCACGGCTCAGCCAGTAATCCTTAACCTGTCCAGCTCCCCTAAGCGCTATGCTGCCCTTTCCCTCTCGGAAAACTCTTTGGATCGGGGTTCCAGCAATCCTTGGAAGAACTCAAAGAGTGGGCTCTGGTTTGTCACTCCGGAGATCACCATCACAGACAATGACATACGGGGGGGCAACAGGAAGCTGCGAGACGTTCACTCAGTGAGCTGGGAATCGGACCACGAGAAGGTACATGCTTTGTCCAGAAGAGAAAGTCATCTAGAAGGGAATTCTCCCACACCAGACATCGCCAAAGACTTTAAACCCAATAATTTCTCCCTTCAACAGAGTCTTGAACAATTGGACGAGCTGTTAGCCGACCTTGTTGTAGACTACAAACCCCCCGGCAGTGGTAAGTCAAGCGAAGGACTTCTGGACCAGCTCAAACAATTGATCAGTGAAGATGACGAAAAAGACAGGGAATCTTCCGGTCTTCAGAACCTAGGATTCCTTAACATGCAGCTCCCGTCCAGTAAATCCAGCCCTGACACGGTGAAAGACCCGGACAGCGGCTGTGATGGCTTACAGAGGAGTGCGGACGGATGTTCTCCAGACCACAGCACAGACGACGACAATGATACGATGGTCTGCTCAAACAGGAACTGCAAGCGGATAGAGACTCTGTTCAACGCGTGCCTGTACTTTAAATCCTGCCACAGCTGCTACACGTTTTACTGCTCCCGGAACTGCCGCCGGGACGATTGGGAGTCTCATAAAGGGAACTGTTTGTACGGCCGCATCAGCAGCATGTGTCGACACACGCTGAAGTTCTGCAGAGAGAGTGCCGAGATCCATAAAGCCTTTTCCCGCCTCGCAAAGGCGGGCTACCTTTCTCGCGGCCGCGGAGTCCTCTTCCTGGGCTTCGCCAATCCAGGGACGGCTGACAACTTCCTCAAAGTTGGGCTGGAGTGTCTTCTCATGTCCCCGACGTATCTTTCCCTCAGGGAGCTGGATGGCTTCAAGGACAACCTCGGAGAGTACTGCAAGGAACTGCAGCACTCGGGCAACGAATATGACCCCAATGAATGTTTCCTTCTGAACGTTTCGATAGCCGTGGGTGAACTCTCGCCCAAAGTACCGTCCCCCAGGGTCCAAGCTCCCACAGTTCGTAAATATGCAAAGGTGTCCTTGGCCTCCTCCAGTCCGGAGAAAAAGCTATTCAAAAAGGACAGCGAGATGGAGACCCTCATTCTCACCCCTCCCCCCGGCACACCTGACATTGATCAGGAGGGGGAGGGGGGGAGGAAGGCAAGAGAGGTGTGCTTTGTCAACATCCAGCGTCAGCTCAGAACCAGAGGAGTGTTCCTCCGCCACGAGTATCCCAAGATCTACACCCAGCTCTGTGAGTTTGTGGAGAGAAACCAGAGGTTCACCCCCACCACAATCTATCCCATCGATAAGAGGACAGGAAGACAATTTATGTGTATGATCATGGCGGCCTCCGAGCCCAGGACCCTAGACTGGGTGGGAAGCCCCAATCTTCTAGATGATATTATATAGCTTAATGCTATACTTTATATGATGCTATGAAGTATGCTAAAGATGTCAGATTCACTTTGTGTACATACTGTGGATATTTCCAATAGTTTTGAGGGTTATAGACCAGATGTCTCCTTGTTTCTCCACGAAAACAACCGGAGAAACACAAATTCAAACACTTGACACCACATGCTGCATTTGCTTTGTTTTGAACCTGTAGCACGGGAAAAGAGTTTTTAGCTTGCATGTCGACTGATATATTTTAGATCTGATATTGAGGCGTTCAGAGATCTAAACATGTATATTCGGTGTCTTGGGCGCTATTGTATGAAGCACACATTATGTATAAGCTAAATGAGGCACGGCACATCTTACATTACTACAGTCACTGTCTTTTGTTTTCTCTCTATCAAATGGTGTATCCAAAACGTATAATTGTACCTTGTTACAGTGGCTGTACTATTGCAACTGTTCAGTAATAGGCAATTTAGATATTATCTCCAAAATATATTTGTGTAAGTTTTGATTTATCTTATTGCTATTTTAGTTTTTTTGTTTAATAGAAAAAAGGAAGACGCGAGAAGACCAGCCAATTTATTTCTTACACAGTTTTGGTTGACACCTTTGATCACATGACCAGAATTGATGTCATTTTTGTGTATCTCACTTAGTTTGAAAGTGGCCTTTAGTCAAATTTATTTTTATTGACACAAAGCAATGTATCAGCTATCTCTTAGATCCTGACTGCTCTTGGCTTAGGTAATGATCGGCCATTGGATAATTATTTGCTCAAAGCATGTTATTTATATTCAGGTATTTTAATATCAGTAAAGCTAATATTGAAATAATTAAGTTCATAGTATATTTTCATTTGATCCTTGGAAACAAAGTATCTATATTATATTTTGAAATGTTTGAACAGGATACCTTATCATTGCGTTATAACAAAGTTATAAACCATATGCAATACGAATAGGAAAACCTTATCAGAGCAACATAATCACATGCTAGGAAAAATGCTATTTTATTAAAGACATTGAGAAATTCCTCAAAGCGAGGAGCTTCAACAACTTTGTTTGCACTAAAATGTAAATCATAGAATATGAATGTTTCTAATGTAACTGCAGTTCCCTTAACCAAGATTGATATTGTGATTATTTCCATGGTTACGCTTGAATTTACGGTTGCTATTTTTCTTCAATATGTATCTATGTGCAAAACCTCCCCCTCTATTTTGTGATGTTTATAACCCATATATATATATATATAATAATAATACAAATAAATGGAATTCAGAGACTTGTCATCAGTGTGTGTTTCTCTGCTCTCTGTTTTCTAACATAGGAAAATGCTGGTCTTAACAACACATTTCATTCATCGATGATACTTTAAATATGCATTCAAATAAAAGGTTCCCTTTCTCTCTTTCATAAAAGGATTCTGAAAACCCAGTGTCCCACTCCCCGATAGTTATAGGCAATAATACTAGGGTATATTGCAATATTCATGCATTAGATTGAGTAGGCTACATAAAAATGTATTCAATATAATACATTCCATTTGAATGACTATTAGTAGTGAACATAGGCTATAACTTATATTATCTGTTATAACACTTAAATGAATCATAGTATAGTCAGCTTTGTCTGCATGATTAAGTCATTCGTTTAATTATTTTGTAATACAAACGTGTGTATGTCGCTCTTATAAAAATCAATCGGATTTCTTGCATGGAGTTTGAGCATAGCCTAGTGGTTAAATGGCGCTATTGCTCATGAGGAATTTTGGTTCAACGGTATCACAAAGCTTCAGGATTTAGTTGTGTAAATCAATGCAAACGCCAGATGTATGATCCAGACCTGTCATTTAATTGAACAGGTCTATGCAACTGGTTAAACACCCTTTACTTTCCCCAGTGTCTCAAGCACCACATATCTGGTCTGGTGGAGTAGGAAGAGAACTATGGTAAAATCAAGCAAAGTCGAGGTGTTCCTATTGTGTATTTTATTTTTATAACTTCATTACATGAAAAGCGATGGTGACCATATGAGAAATTCTCTTGGTAGACTATACTTATACTAAATTAATGCAAATGGTGAGTCACGCATCTAACAAAATATGAATTAATGTTTTTTTATTCATCATAATTCCTTATGGATAATTTCAGGGCATGGCAGGTTGCCTGGCCACTGACCAATCAACTTGGCAAGATCAATCTAAATGAGGCCTTGTCCGCTTGCAGGTATGTGAATCACATATACATAAACACATTCTCAATACAGACATGTCTCACTAGTGATGACTCTTTTCATCCAACATGTGGGTCTCTAAATGTCATGTCTTATCAATGAAAAAAACACCATAGACAAACATTTAACACAGTCACATTTTCTTGAACTAAATGCATTGCACAATCTGTACTTGATAGTAAAAACTGGGCCCTCTATGTCACTCTTTGAGAAAGACCTACAACCACCAAAAAGCAGAGTCCTCAGCGGGGTATATGGTCCATGCGCATGCGCGTTGCGCAGGTCTCCTCGTGATGATGACAGCGGATGACAGCCAGAGTTCCAGTCGGTTGGCCTGATAACTCCTCCGGGACCGAGTAAACAGCGCTCTGTGGATACATCGCGGGGTCCTACCACACCTTAACGAACCAGGTATGGGGCTGAATCCGAGGGTTAACATTCAGGGAGGATGATTTTGTTAATGAACCGCGGGCTCACGGAGCTAAGCTAGTGGAGCTATCGCGTCTTGTTTTGGCTAGCGTCTGTTAGCGAGCCTCGGCTTGATTCAGGTTAGCCTGGTGGTTTTCAGGTTAGCATGGTTTGTTTCAGGTGAGCCACTACACGGATCGAGTCCCTCCACCTCAGTCCTCACCGTGTTCCCGGGTCTTTCCGAGTCCCAGATCCACATCCAGTTGCAGGGCGTTGGGTCTGTTGTGCGGTTTGATCTGATATCCTCCAGAATGGCTGCAAGCTCCGCGTTAGCTCGAAGCTAAAGACGAGTTCAGCTGACGTTGTGTTCACCTTCCTCTCCTTTAAGGGACCAAACTCGAAATGGCATCTTGAATTAAGACATTTGGAAAAAGGTACTCAGAGCAGAAAATGAGAGAAAATACGCAGATTGTTTTGGTGTCTTCGTGTTGTTGACATTGGATAAATTTAATGTCAGGATACGAGCAGTAACTTGTCGTTTCCTCAGTAAGTTGTTGAAATCTTTATTTCTACAAGATTAGTGAGCAGTTCTACAAGTAGGTCTGTTTACACTCTCATCGTGGAGTCGGTATTAAGCTGCTGTCAGTGACAACATGGTGGACCTCTGATTGTGTTGTTCAGCCCTGCTCTCCAACATGGTACAAACACCTAGTGTTGGCTGTGGGTCCTATTTCTTTATTTTATAATCCTGGACTTTGTTTTAGGCTCTGAATCTTCTAGAGACCATGAATGACTAAGTAATTTTACTAACTACTCTTTCTTTTATTCTTTAAATAGACTTTGTTGCGTTTTGTGGTCCATCTTAGTGCCCTCCCTTTAGCTGATTATCCTGCTGTGTGTGAGGATGAATTCAGAAACTGAGAAGCATCAATTGTTGTGTTTTTATTCATAGGTGACTTTTGTTTCACAATGTGTTACATTTATGACTCTGGTCAGATTAACAGCTGAAAACAATGTCTTCCACAAGATAACATCAGAGGGGATTACGATTTAGCCCCATGTTACCAGTTGTGTTAACCAAGACCAGTCTAAGGCCCCCCAAAACATATCGCAAGCCTCACTACTTTAAAACAACGTCCTGGCCGTGGCCATCCCAGTGAGGCAATCCGCCCACATACTGGTTGCATAATAAACTCCAGGCTTCTACGAATATTGGCAGCGATATTAAGCTATTCTAATTTCTAAACTCTGTTTTGTATTGACTTTTTCTAGATTGACAAAGAAAATTTAAACATCGTCAAAAAAATCCTTCCATTACTAAGACAACAATTCCGTAGGGGGAATTCAATATTTAGTGTTTGCATTGGTTTTAGTAAATAGCCAAGTTCATGGATTCAATCATACAGTCCTACGACAAGCGTTGATGTATAGTTAAACTCCTACAATCATTTGAGACAGCTGTTTATTTCAACCTGCTGATAACATAGTAGAATCACTGCATTCAGTGCAGCATTAGCTTTAAATAATGCTAGATGGGAATTTCTCTATCCTTGAAAGACCCCTTATATTCCCTTCTTATGTCAGAGTCCATTAACATCCATATTTTATTATGTTGTGTGCAGTATGCTGGCAGATGCTGTTTCATGATGATAGGGAGTAGTTTAACGGAGTGACTTGGGTGTTTGACTCGCAACCAGGAGGTACTTAGCCCCACTATCCTAAATGTACCAGTAAGCAAGCATACTTGCCCAACCCTCTGACCTGCACTGAAAAGTAGTTAGGATAAAAGTAAAACAGAACTAAATAATGAAATAGTTTCCATACGTCACATTAAAATTGTGAATGTTTTCTCTTCAGCATATACCATTGGTCCGATTTGTCCTTGCGGTCTAATCTGGGCTGTGATTTGTTTTGTATTATCTAATTTCTGTATTCTGACCTGTGTTAGAGACAGGCTATCACCACGACTTTTCCATGCCAAGGTTTGGTCTAGCTTATTTTCTCTTCTGCTTTAGAGTTCCTCTAATAGTCCTCCTGGGATAGACTCTCTGTCTGACAACACAACAAGATTGCCTTTTTTAGGAGGCACCTGAAAGGTTTTGGACACCAAAACGTCCTTTATATGTCTGTCCGTCAATTTATTGATTGGATATGGAACAGCCGCTGATTGTAGACGGTTGAGCATCTATACACGACTGTTGTACAAACATTCTCATCTTTAATGTAAGCTTGATACACAATCCATTAAACACGCATGTATCAAATCTGTAAAGACCTATTCCATTTCTCATGCATATCAACTGTGATGCTGTGCTTGCAGAGCACTTGTCTGCCCAACTCCTCGGTCTAGTTTGCTGGTCTTGCATAGCAGCCAACCACAAAGAGTCCTTTTTTGTTTCTCATTCTCTGGGGAATCATTGAAATTTCATGCGTTCAATCTGGTTTTATGTCATTGCTGTGTCTGTTTTGTTAAAGAAAGAACGTGATTTGCATATTCTAGCGTGTTCAAAGACACCCTTAGCTTGGTTGAAAAGATGCTTTAGGAACGGAGCCTTTGGCATTGTTGACATGTCAGAGTGGCCACTAAAGCATGCTGAGTCTACAGTTTTCTGTATGTTGTAAGTGTGAGCTGGATCTGCCAGGAATCTTGAACAGTGAACTAGACATTTTCCTGTTTGCCCCCGTGAATTCTTAAACTTAAATAGTACTATAGTCTATTTAAAGATTTATTTTAGCATTTTTATGCTCTATTATACAGTGAGATATAGAGGAAGGTAAGGGGGATAAAGGGGAGGACATGCAGCATATGACCACGGCGTACTCGGGTCGCTGCATTCAGGACTGAGCCTATGTGTGACGTTCTACCCCGTGAGCCACCTATAGTCTATTAGGGATGTAACGTTATGAAAATTTAACCTCACGCCGGTTATTGTGACCAAAATTATCCCAGTTTTCGGTATTATCGCAGTTTTTTTTAAGAGTGTGTTCAATATGTTCAGAAAGCATTGATAGGCCTACGCAAACTGAAATAGTTAAAAAAAGTGTATGTTTATTCATATATTATATTATCAAAAGTGCAACTTTTTACATCAAAGGAGCAAGGGTTAAGCATGTAAACAGCTTATTTGTTAGTAACATTTACAGTAGTGCAGGTTTAATCCAAACATTCAAGACATAAAGAACAATATGTAACCAAATTAAAGAAACACTAATTGTCTCATGATATACTTATTTTCTTTTATTAAAATGTAAAACTGTAAGCATGAACACTGTACAAGTAAACGGAGATGAGTCATGACATTGAACGTATTGCTGCCTTTAGCAGAAACTTTTTTCTTGCACGTTCTGCAGACAGGATAACTGTCTTCAATCAACTGTCCCTCTGCATTCTTATAATACCCAAAATATGCCCATACTTCAGACTTAGTCCTCAGAGGGATGGGCAACGATCGTCGAATAGTCAGAGTCACGTAGAAAATCGAATAATGAATATGACCATCGT
This sequence comes from Gadus chalcogrammus, assembly GCF_026213295.1. NCBI lineage: Eukaryota > Metazoa > Chordata > Actinopteri > Gadiformes > Gadidae > Gadus > Gadus chalcogrammus. Next base: position 18,610,142 of record NC_079417.1, read on the forward strand.
TATTTATTACACGGCTCTTCTCAATGCTGTTGAACGCTCCGTTCACTTGCATGGGCCTTCACAACTTGGCATATAATGACCGCTGTCAAGGAAAATGGATTTTTTTTCTTCTGTCATATCAATCCGCAAGTAGTCGGGTAACAACCCCAGCGTCCTCGGTTGCTAAACGACGTCAACGTCTTTGGCAGACTATTTCTCTGCTGATCAACACTACGAATGCTGGTAAAAAATAAATTGTAAAAAGAAACACCGTGTGAAGTAATTTTTTTGGCCATAGTTTCCATAATGCTATAGACGATGTCTAGTTCACCGTCATGCCGGCTGTGTTCAGTAAAATAAATAGCGATCTGTTTTCGGTGCCTGTAGGCCTATCTGCCTAAGCCCACGTTGAAATAATTTTGATGTTGAATGTTGATGGCGCAGTTGTTGAAATAAACATTGATTTCATACAAATCCACACTTTTCATACAAAGTGTGGGGGGTTCTTGATTGACAGATTTTCGAATATTATTCAAATACTTCTCAGCGAATATTGAATAGTATTTTTGCCAGAAATGCACATCCCTGATGGATGTCTTGAACGCTGTCATCTCCTTCCGCCATGATTCCAAATTCAAGAAAATTAAAAACATTATGTAGGCTACACAGTGCGCCTGCGCGGCAACTTCAGGAGACTTGGATGAAGCCCTGGGAAGTATTTAAGCACACGGTTTCGACACCAGGGGTGCGGTTATCCACCGAGATAATTTTGAATATATTGAATATAATATTGAAATGAAAACGGTAATTGTTATTGACCACATTTTTATCGGGGTTTACCGTAACCGTAACATCCCTATAGACTATTAAAGAAAAACTTTTCTTCTACTATTGACACCAAGATTTTTTTAATTTTTTTTAATTTAAACTGCTATCTTATTTCTGAACCTCGTAGTGCTTTTGCTTCTTGCTACAAGAGATTATTTTCCTCTTTGTTACTGCTGTTCCCCCTAGCCTTCCACATGACTCATCTAACCAACTTCCTCCGTCCCTCCCTGGCTCCAGCTCCTAGCCTCTGTGCCCACCTGAGCCTGGGAAGATGGTGAAGCCAGACATCCACACGCTGGCCCACCACCTTAAGCAGGAGCGGCTGTACGTGGCCTCTGAGAAGCAGCTGATCCAGCGGCTGAATGGGGACGTGCTGAAAACGGCAGAGCGGCTGTACCGCGCTGCATGGATCGCCAAGCAGCAGAGGATCAACCTGGACCGCCTCATCCTCACCAGGTGGGCTTCACTTCCTCCCTCACTAACAGAGGGGGATCCACGGGGCAGGAAGATACATTTAAGAGGGTCATCAACTTATTGAGAACTAAAGTTGATTCAATGGAGTCTTTGTTTAAATGGTAAAGAATTGATCATGGTGGGATATTATTTGAATTGATTAAATAAAGATTAACTAGTTCATAATTAATTACAAATATTTTTTGGGTGGATAGATGAAGAGACCAAGGGCGCATGCAAATTAGTTTTCCTGTCATAACAGACACACACACGTTACATCAATGCCATTCCTTGCTTAGTTAGCCTGGCTCTCATTTTGGCGTTATCTACGGAACTGATACTGGTACAGGCCAGAAGAATAGGTATCGGTGTATCTACCGAGAACAAAGAGTGGTTGAACACAAACTTTTTTTTTTTCAACTTCCCTTTTATGCAAACACCACTCTGATGCGTTATTTTTATCTCTGATCAATGCTGTAAATTCTTGACTCAGATTTTACATTACCGTACAGTAACGTTAAGTATCGTTCGTTTCATACATTGTTGTGTCGTTCCATAATTCAGTCTTACAGGAGACCGTGGCTTTTGTTTGTCTTGAAACATAGGAGGTGTCAAAAGATAGAGTTTCAGGCTTTCACAATTTGCCATAGAACAAACCTGTTTGGTAGCAAGTTAAACTGGGACACCAGAATGACCTAAAAGGGTAAGTGCTGGTTTGATTGAGATTGAACCAGCACAGGTCTGACGGCCACACGTCACACTTGAATTTGAACTCTGGCCAGACCTTCCTGGTAAGATAAATGGCCTGACATAGCGCCAGGTGGAAGAGTAGCCCTTATTGAGGAGGCAAGCACTCGCTGTACGCATTACATCACTGAGTGCAATTTGGGTTCCTGTGGAGAGAGGGGTATGGGTCAGAGAACACAGATAGCACTGGTGGGAACAAATGGCTGTTGGAGGGACATCCCTGTGCAAAGTATTGGTAGTAGGCTGACTAAGCATACCAAGCATACTGGGAGAATCCTGGCGGGCTCTTTATTTGCATGGGGTGTGGTTTTAAGGACTTTGCCAGCAGTCCGCCCACATTGGGACTAGATTGTTGTCCACACCTATCCATTCATCAATATACAAGCCTGACTTAATTGTGATGTTGGCTAGCTTATCGGATCACAACGTGATGAACATCCGATTTGTGATAGTGCAGTCTGGACATCAAATGCGTCCTAGCCTTATCGGAGGATTTAAGACGCATCGAAAGTATAACTGAGTGAGTCCTTTTACTGCTATATGAAACAATGGTATTGGTTTCGGCATCTTGGTGGCCTCTACTCATACTGGCTCATGGCTGTTGTTACTCAGCTGGTTCTAGTTGCACAACAAACTGCAGAGTCCGGGTAGCCCTTGGATCCCGTAACATCCTCCTGCACCACTGTGGCCTTTTTAACCACCGTTTACCAGCCTTGGCTAGCATTAGAAACATCCCCTGCCAAGCGCTCCACAGAGCCTGCAGCACCGCTGATCAAAGGCCTTGCTTCCACAGCGCCGAGGCCTCACCCTCCGAATGCTGTCAGCACGCCAAGGTGCTGGAGGACACGCAGTTTGTGGACGGCTACAAGACGCTGGGCTTCCAGGAGAGCATCTACGGAGAGTTCCTGGCCAGGCTGAGGGAGAACCCCCGGCTGGTGGCGTCCTGCCTGGTGGCCGGACTCGGAGAGAGGCAGAACCAGGATCACAGCCAGGGGGTCGTCCACACCGTCTTCACCTCCCTCTATGGCAACTGCATCATGCAGGAGGACGAGAGCTACCTGCTGCAGGTCAGAGCGCCTAACCGTGTCTGGTGCCAGCAATTAAAAACAATCCAATTAAGACTAAAGTATATTGAATCACCAATTGTGGTGAACATGTTTTTTTTCTGGGTAAAATTTGAATCTTACCAAGTTGCTTTTGAAATGATGTATGTCAAACATTATTTAATGATATCTGTCGATCCATGAAAATAAACTTCCCAAAGCCTTGCCTCACACAAAAGCAAAGGAGCGGTGTGCATACAAACAAAAGTCAATACAAAAAAGCCAATGGATGCAAATTTTTGCCAGCCGTGCCGGCGGAGCGAAAGACTCGTTTGATGTGGCCCGAACCACAAGGTTAGGCGGATTTCGTGCAAGAAAAGTTTGCCATTCGCGCAAGAAGCTTTTGGTATGAACGCATCTTTTATAAACCAGCTAGCTTAGGGACCCCCACAATTGATAAGCTAAATAATTAAACCTCAGCTTTGCTCTTTGTCGTGCCATTAAAAAAAAAAAGTATAGAAACAGAAGTAGAGATGTTCCGATAGAGTTTTTTCCTTCCCGTTACCGATTCCTGAACTTGCCGAGTATATACCGATAAAGAATCTAGCATTGTAGCTACTAATTGCACTGGTTGTTATTCTATTTTATTGGCAGCAATGTTAATGTTGGTTGGTTCACTCATGGTCAACTAAATATTTTTTACATTTACATTTATAATCGATACTTGTTCTGGTAGTTAAGCGTGAGCATCCATGTTTTTCCGACTTCGTAGCTCGAACGCACATAGGTTGGAGACCGTCAACGAATGCAGCATAACAATGTTCTTTGCCTGGGTAGTAAAGCTGCTAGTCATGTGAGGGTATTGATCGGCACTTAGACACGCCTACTCTCTGATACCCGGTATTTTATATTAGCTCTAATCAAAAGCACCCTTCAGTATATGCCGTCTCCCCACACTCAGTCAGGCGGTGCGTGACGGTGTCTCTCTTCCTCTCCGCGTCCCCCAAGGTGCTGCGCTACCTGGTGGAGTTCGAGCTGAAGGAGAGCGACAACCCGCGGCGGCTGCTGCGGCGCGGCAACTGTGCCTTCAGCGTGCTCTTCAAGCTCTTCTCCGAGGGCCTGTTCTCCGCCAAGCTCTTCCTCACCGCCACGCTCCACGAGCCCATCATGCAGCTGCTGGTGGAGGACGAGGACCACCTGGAGACGGACCCGGCCAAGGTGACGGAGCGCCTCACGCCCGCCCAGCAGGAGCGCTTCGGGGAGAAGGGCTCAGAGGGCTACCGGCAGCGGGTGCAGGCGGCGGTGGACGCCAACGAGGCCAAGCTGGTGGCGCTGGTCAACAAGTTCATCGGCTATCTGAAGCAGAACACCTACTGCTTCCCGCACAGCCTGCGCTGGATCGTGTCGCAGATGTACAAGACGCTGTCGTGCGTGGAGCGGCTGGAGGTGGGCGAGGTGCGCACCATGTGCACGGACCTGCTGCTCACCTGCTTCATCTGCCCGGCCATTGTCAACCCCGAGCAGTACGGCATCATCTCGGACGCGCCCATCAACGAAGTGGCCCGCTTCAACCTCATGCAGGTGAGGGTCGTGGCTTGGAGGGTCCTTGTGGCGTTGCAGTACGATGGAACAATGTAGAACCCTGTTGTTTATGTGATCTTTATCGTTCTACAGGTAGGACAACTTTTGCAACAACTGGCGATGGCCGACGATGATGGAGACCCCAGGAGAAAGAGCAGCTTGTCCAAATTTGACAAGGTAAGAGCTTCACTGCCGACACTTGCGTGTGCGTGTGTGTGTGTTATTATAAAACCCTTCTATGTTTGTCTCAGCAGAGTTGCGTAGCTGCCTTCCTGGATGTGGTGATTGGTGGGAGAGCAGCGGAGACCCCGCCCATGTCCTCGATGAACCTATTGGAGGGCCTGAGCAGGACGGTGTTCTACATGACTCACGGTCAGCTGCTGACCATGGTGAGCTGCGGATCCCACCGCTCACTAGTGATGAGCCAAGGACCACTAAGTGCCAATGTTTGTTCGTACTAAACATTGGTATGAGTAGCAGTGCAATGGCAGGTTTACTCTAAACCGTAGTGTATTTTGGAACGGTGACGCTTTAGATGCTAGTGCTGACAAGCTCCAAACCCAACCGTCAGGTTTTCTCAGGATGATCAAATAATTTTATTTGATTAGGACGCGTCATGCGGCCATGTCGAAACATTCTGCATTACACATTGCCTAACATTCACCCATTCGTGCACACATTCACATACCTACCCGGTGTCAACCACGCAAGGCGACAGCCAGCTCGTTGGGAGCAGTTAGGGTTAGGTGTCTTTCTCAGGATCACCTCGGCACTCAGTGCGGGGCTCGAACTTGCACCCTTCCGGTTTCCAGGCAGCCCCAGTACCTCCTGCCCGACGGGTTGACCTCACGGTGGGTTCTGTCCCCGGTCTCGCAGGTGGACTTTGTGCGCAGCGTGACGGCGGGCGACCAGCTGAGGGAGGAGGATCACGCCCTCCTGGAGACGCTGGTGGCCACCGTGCCCCTGTCCCGCACCGTGAAGAGCAACAGCCTGGAGATCACACCCTCCAACACGCCCCAGCTGTCCCCGGCCACCACCCCCGCCAACAAGAAGAACCGCCTCCCCATAGGTACGGTGGTGTGGCGCTGTCCTGCGAAGGGGGAACTGGGCAGCCCGTGACTCGGAGCACAGTTCCCATCTCTGAGTTCCGGTGCGGTTGAAAATGAAAAGCTAGGTTTGGTCGCAGGAGGGGAGGATGTAGAGTAAATGTTTATGTTCCATCAAAACTGATACTGAAACCATGCGTTTGTGATTCTTGTAATTGTATCTAATCGCAGGAAATCTCTTTATAATCTATCGAATAATATTATTACTCCCTCGTAGCACAAGTGTTTTTCTTTCTACTGGTTTATTGAAGGCGTCTCCAAATTCACAGTGAAAACTAAACACAGCATTGACAAGAAAATATAGAAACCATGTTGGCATAAAACATTAGCATGAACAGCATGAGGATTAACAAAAATAAATTGCCATACCTCGTTGGCTGCATGCTACAAAAGAGGCAATATTCTTGGAGTTCTCCTCATAACACAAGCATCACTCAAATCACGTCGTTAACTTGCACATGCCTTTCACCGCAGCAAACACGATGTCCCTGCTTGCTTTCTGCTCCAGAGCCATAGTCATGTGAGAGCAGCCCAACGAAGCTGGAACTCAACTTCAGAATAACAGCACTGCGACCCTCATTAAGTCAAATAATATACCAGAACAAACTTGCATGACCTCCCAACTATTACATTGTCAGAAAAAGGCAAAATACGGTGTATAATACCAAGCATGTCTTACACAAAATGTAGTGCTCGACAGCATAAAACACAAACTGCCCTGCTGTGTTTACCTAACACAGAGCTACATGTTTGAGCTCAGGTTTGAGCCGTTGGCAGTTGGACAGTCGTTGAACATTTCTCTCGGTACTCTGAAGCTGTATCTTCACACTTTCCCCTGATGGCAGCAGTACTATTCACCAGACCTGATGCTTCCTGGCGTCAATCTGCCCCTCTGAATCATTGGTGTAACAGATACCTGGCATTGGTGTTGAAAGGGCTACTCATACCATATTTTAAGTATTTTTTTCCCCCCAGCAGTAGCATTAAAAACCAGAAGTGGTACCTAGAGGCAATGCATTTCCTCTAATGAGAGATTTGGTAAACAAGCGGCCACTGATGGCGAGCGAACGCCACTTGTTTCATAGGAAGTTAATGAGCTCCCGCTCAGCTTGTTATGCAGACAATTAGCACGGCCCGGACCAGAGCTCAATTACAGAAATGACAACCAATTAAATTGCCAAATATAAATGAACTAATTTTAATTGGAATAGATGGAAAGATGCATAGCCTTCATTAACATCAGCTAGACTAATGATACCGTAAGCAACCGCCGTCCCCCTCCGTCCCCCTCCTCGATTAGCGGAGCAACACCTCTCCAGTCAAAGAGAACCTCGAGGTGTTCTTACCTGGAGCATGACTTGTGTGGCTGCAGTGCAGCGTTGCATTTGGGTTATCGTGTGCTCCCTCTCTTTAACCTTCAACCCGCCCTTCTTTTCTGCCTGTGCTGCCAATGACCAGGACAACACTTTGCCGCCGCTATCATTTCCTGGGACCCCAGCACCGCCGCACTCGCTGCCCACATTCCATTAGTCAGCCCTTTTGGTGCGTAGCCTCCCCCCGCAGCACCTAGGGCTGGGGAGGTCTAAACTGTTGTCTGTGTGTTTATCAACAATAACACTAACCCCATGGCTAACTCCACCCTAACCCCACCCTAACCCCATGCCCTGTGCTGCAGTGACCCCACATCGCCACATGTAGCTTGGCAGCCCCGTCACCGAGCCACGCTTGCTGTAGCCGCGATGCTCCTCCCGCCGCAGCAACTTCCCATTAGAGGTTAAATGTCACTTGAGTTTTAGTATTTTGTTTTTTGCAGGGGGCTTATTGCTTTTTTCTGTCTCTATTTTCCGTTCTGCTTCCTCCTCACCCAGCGGGATGTGGCTATTCATTCCCAGGTACAAGGAGAGAATGTGTAGGTTCATCTTTCATTTAGCTCCCGTGCCCAGTGTAGTTGACGAATAGGATGCGGTAGTGGTTCTGTGATTGCGTGGAGTGCTGCTTAGATGGCGTGATTAGCTTACGAAAGCACTTGAAAGCCACAAGCTGACTGTGTTTTCTTGAGAGGTTTGTGGTAATGTGAACTTAAAGCTGCAGTCCAAAACCAGTATTTCTTTCAGAATCTTTACTTAAAAGGGAACCCAAAGTCTTTTCACTTGAATTAATGGTAATGGTGATATGTCTTGTATGATCTTCAACAAAGTAGTCTATGCCATTTTGTCACCGTTGCGAAAACAGGTTAAACCGTATGTTGTCGCCGGTCTCTGCCAACCAGACCTGGTTGCGTTTTTTCGATGATGTCAAAATGCCTTTTCTGAAACGGTCTAATCAAATCAAAAAGCACAGACGGAGTGGTAATAAATTGTGAATGGTATGTTTGTTTGGTTGTTCATATCTTAGTGTTGGTACAAGATGATCCCAACAGACTCTCTTCATTGCAAATCAGGTCATACCGTGTTCATAGAAGTTAGCTCCTCTTTTAGCCATGCCATGTATTTATAACTTTGGAGAGATGGAGAGGCTGGGGAGGGTGACACGCTGTTTTGCTAATTCTGGGACGTAGTGAGTGGTTTGTGCGATAGAAGTCTATATTAAACCTGCCCTTGAAGAATACTCTGTTGCTATAAAAGCTGTTTGAGACCGAGTGGCGCAGACACATCCAAACGGGCCTGTATTTATAAAGCACACAGATCATCAGGCACAGCTGCGTCACAAATAATTGGCCTGAACTGCCTCTGAGCTGTCACTCTAATGGCATAGACGTCTTGTGTGGTGCATCGTCCTTCGCTGTGCTCCGCTTGCACTCCTGACCCCTTCAGATGGCTTGCAGCAGGTCACTCGCTGTGACAATAATTACAGTCGTTTGGCTGTTAGGAATTGATTTGTGTCCACCCTGCATCGTAAAGCAAGATGCATTTTTGGCCTTTTATGTGTAATTTCCAGCATTGAATAGTCCGGCGGTGGTTGTTTGATAAGATCAGAGTTGTATTTTATATTTGTGTTTTACATAGCATCTTAATTCATTCATATAATTCAGTAGAGATGACATTGTTGGGGTCTTCCCTCCTCTAATGAGGCTCTGTCCAAAAGGTTATGTTGATTCTAATGCGGTAGAGAAAGTCTGCAGGGATTCATGATCATGAACCAGTATAGCCAGTAAAAAGGGTGTCATTCTTTGTTGTGACAGCTGATCCCTGTGCTGCCAGATCTGTTTATATTAACAGAGATCTGGGCCATGTCAGGGAAAGTCATATTGTCCTGTTTTAATTGCAAACAATGGGCTTTGGGTTCAGTGTTATTGAGTTGATAGCCGTGTATATATTTATAGATGAAAAGGCCATGTCCGGGAATGCTTGTGTGTTCGTGTGTTATCAGAGATCAGTCTTGGTGCTTTGGATTCTAACTTTCATTCAGAGATGTCCATCTTGCCTCTACGGTGTTCTTTGACATTACCATGCAAACGTTCAGGCCTATGTCCTGTCCAGGTGATTCTGCTGTTCACATTCCAGCTGTTGTCTTAAGTGTCTGCGTCAAACCATCTCCGTTGACCGCTCTGAGCTCCAGTACCCTCAAAGTAAACCTTTCTCCCCGGTGCCTGTCCCCAGCCACGGCCCGGAGCCGCAGTCGTACCAACATCGCCCAGGAGGGGGAGACAGAGGCCAGCTCCCAGGAGTCGGTACAGGAAGTGATGCCAGAGGAGGTGTTGGTGATCTCACTGAGCACGGGGCCCCAGACGGTCCCCGGGATGATGTCAGAGAATGAGGTAATGGGATATGAATCAAAGCACTCTAGCTCCTAGCAGGACGAGTTTAACGTGTCAAAGTACCATAAAGACTGCTTTTATTCAGTCAAGGGTAGAATGACACCGTACGTTTATAGAGCTTTGATTTTATGGGGCCTTGCGGTTGCTTTGACGACAATCGAATAAAGAACTAACTGGACTATAACTGTGACCTTCTTGCATTAAACTGTACATGCTCATATTTTTATTGGAAGGTTGATCCCTGTTCTCTCTTTCTCGCTCTGCTTCTCTGTTGCGCTTGCTTTCTTTCTGCTCCTTTTTTCGATCTGCTTTTTTTTTTCTTCTCTCTTTTCACTTTCCTTCTCTCGTTTATTTTCTGTCCTCTTTTGTGTTCTCTCTCTTCTCGCCTCACTCCTTCCCTCTCTCCTGCCCCCCTCTCTCCTGCTCTCTCACTCTCTCTCTCTCTCTCCCCCTCTCTCTCTCCAGGTGCTGAACCTGCAGATGACAGACGGGCCCCAGGGCGACGCCCAGGCCGACGACACCAAGCAGCACGGCAAGCCGGATAAGACGCTGCGCTTCTCCCTCTGCAGCGACAACCTGGAGGGCACCTCCGAAGGTGGGCCGATCTCCCGCTCCTATCGGGGAGGCCATTACATCTACATTCAGGGCGCTGAGCAGATGGTTTTTTCCAAAGGCACTTGGCATTTGTCCGAGGAAAGAGAAACAATATATCGCTGCCGGTACAGTTAGGATGTTCATAGAACCAAGTGCCAAACACTAAAAATGCAGATTAACCCATTCCCTGTATACAACAAAGATAGCTAGGATAGGATGCTACACAAAGTACTATTTTGACTTTACTTTAAAGGTCCCATGGCAACAATCACTTTCTTCTCCATGTCTTGGTTCATTTACTTCAGGGAGTTAAAGCCAAAGTACCTTTCCCCCAAATCCTTCTCAAACATGGCTGAGATAACTCCCACTACGAGTCTCGTTGTGGAAATACCAGAGACGAGAGTCTGAAGTGTTATGTGCCATAACACCAACAGCAGAACGGTTATCCAAATAAAGAAGTGTAGGCCTACAACACTTGTGTTACAGTCCTGGAGCTCTATATCTAAATACTATCATGTAGCCTAATCCATATCATATAATACATATTATCACGGCCAAAAGCTGTGTGCACCTCCAGACGTTATTATTATGAATCACAAACGACTGCGTCGGGTTCTCTGACGTCTCTGGTTCGTCCACTTCCTAATCAATCTGAAGTAGACTGAACCGCGTGCTGCCGGCTGCGTTGGTGCTTCGTGGCAGTGGTGCCTCGTGGCGGCGGGCAGCGGGGCAGAGATAACCCCAACAGTCTGGTTGTGGAAATACCAGAGACGTCAAAGAACCGACATGATATGCGCAACAACACCAACAGCAGACCAGTTATCCAAATAACAACGCTTGCGTTACAGTGTGTGTGTCCACACACACACACACACACACACACACACACACACACACACACACACACACACACACACACACACACACACACACACACACACACACACACACACACACACACACACACACACACACACACACACACAAAAAAATATGTGGCGCTCGCAAGGTTGTAGCTCATTGCCTCATTGGAGGGCCAAATTCTCTGGGCGGGCAAGGCAGAGAAAGGGGAGGTAGCTGGCCCCTTATTACGACATATGGGGCCACATTCCAAATCTGCGCGCTTGAGCTTCCATTTTTTTTAAAGGCAGGCAGGATACCTAGTGCTCGTTTTACACCGAACGCAAGTTTTAGCCACTGGGGGAACATAGGCAGGCTAGGGGAACTCATATTAATGTTAGAAAACCTCATAAAGTGAGATTATCATGCCATGGGACCTTTAACCTCAAGGACATACAACATACTAAAAGTGCGTACATTAAGTGCCAGGAAGTACAAGATCCTGCAATGTCGTCGCGTTTCGGCGGCGGGGGCATATGACGGGTTAGGTTGGCGTCGGCTGTGGCGGGGGGGCTGATCTGTGTTCTGACCGCAGGTCCGTCCAACCGCTCCAACTCAGTGTCGTCCCTGGACCTGGAGGGGGAGTCGGTGTCAGAGCTGGGCGCCGGGCCGTCGGGCAGCAACGGGGTGGAGGCCCTGCAGCTGCTGGAGCATGAACAGGGTGTGTTTGTGGGCTTGACTGTCTGGGGAATAAGATGTTTTTTTCATACACACGACTTTTCCACTTAAAAAAAAGCATAATTAATAATGGGTTTTTTTGCGGGCCCGCGTCTCCCGTAGCAACGACTCAGGACAACCTGGACGATAAGCTGCGCAAGTTTGAGATCCGAGACATGATGGGTCTGACGGACGACCGAGACATCTCAGAGACAGTCAGCGAGACCTGGAGCACGGACGTGCTGGGTAGCGACTTCGACCCCAACATGGATGAGGACCGCCTGCAGGAGATCGCAGGTGAATACGTGATGATCATTGTTGTCCTGCAGTACATTTCAATTGTGCTGGGTGAAATACTGCCATCTTCTGGTGTGGAGATGTAATGGCATCAGTATTGAAAGCACTCTTCCTCTTAGTCTCTCTCTAATTGATACTGTCACCAATGCTTTTGAATTCAACAATGGGCAAATGCAATGAACACAAATCCATTAGCCCCCTCCACATCTTTAAATGTTGCTCTGCACTCAGAATTCAGAATCATCACAGTGCCTTAACGCAGCCGTTTTAGACGGTGGATTCTAGCTGCGTCTCAGTTTCTAAATCTGAGTATGATGTGTAATCACATAACCGAAACTAGGGCCCGACCGATATTGATTTTTGAGCGCCGATGCCGTTTATTTTCAGAGAAAAATTACGATTACGATTTAATCGGCCGATTAAAAACAAACAAAAAAAAAGCAGTTTTTGATACCTTAAATATACTTTAAACACTTTTGACGAATATGTGAATTGAATGCAGAACCTTTGAGTGTTTTATAATACATTTACAGTAAAAAATTAGTGAAATGTAAAATAAATAACTAACTCCCAATGTGCTGCGCTCGTGAGCAGTGACTAATACGTGCGTGCTGTAAATTGGTGAGGTGAGCGCGCAGCTGCCTGAGCGAGCGTGCTTTCATGTTGTACGGTAAAATTCAATCTCCTCTTTTTTACTCCAGCTGAAGTTGTTAGTTAGCAAGGCGAGTAGGAGCGCAATTTGCAGGATACTAAGCGCAATAACATTTCAAAAAAAAAAAAAAAAAAACATCGGTTGTAATCAGCGTCTTTTTGGCAGATGTTGATTATTTTCAAAAAGGCTATAATCGGCCGATTAAATCGGCAGGCCGATGAATCGGTCGGGCCCTAACTGAAACCTACAAGCTTACTTCTTTTGGTGAATGAAGAGATGTAGTTATGGGAGCTGCTAAACAGCCAATTTGAACAGAATGGATGTCCATTGCTCGCCAAATTGGCCACTTTCGGAATGCCCTTACCCGGCGAGAGGTGATGAGTTGTCGTGGCAAACCGGCACAATACTTTAAATATAAGACGTATCAATCTATAGGTTATGTCAGATGATAATGAAATGAAAGATGAGTAATTCATTGTGATGGTGTCTGCAAGAAAGCTCTCAACAAATGTAAGTTGTTGGTTCTATATTCGCTTTAAGTGCTTTCCAAAGGCAGAGCCTTGCAATTCTAACATCTAACATCTGCAGCATCTCTGGAGCAGTGTTTCCAAAAGTGTTTTCCTCATGCCAACCAGTTTAAAAATGGTGAAGCTTAAAAAGGTTAGACAGACTCACTAGCTTTGTATCATCGTCATCAAAATGTCTGTTTGGTTGAAATCTCCAGATTCTTCTTGTAGCTCTGAAGATGGGCCACCCTCCCCCTCCTCTCCTGCCTGCTCCCTCTCACTCCCTCTCACTCCTTCTCTCCCTTTCCTCTGACATTCACTCAGTCCCAGCAGTCTTATTGACCTTGGTTACTTCTCATTTGCATCCACCATTTTTCATTCTTCGGAATATGGCGTTGGGGGACTTTTCCATCATTAAGTGAATTTACAGCGATTTCCTTATGTGTTTTCTCCAAGGGATTGGGTTATGAGATGCACATTAAATATCCATTAATACCTCATTATCCCACTGATAAGATTACCATGATAATGAGGCAGAAATTCTAATTGTTTCACTTCTCGTCGTGCCACTCATTTAATCATCCACCTGAAAGACGGCCGCTCGCCGCTCTACCTGGGAGGACTGTAAACAGGGACAGCAGGGTAGAGCCCCCCCCCCCCCAACCCCCCGCAGCCACCGGCCCCTCCCCAGCACACACGTGCTCACGGTCTTGGCTGAGCACTGGCGGGCGTGTGTGCTCGTGTGCTCGCTCACCGTGTGTGTGCGCGTGATTGTGTTTGTGTGTCTGCTTGTTTGTGTGTTTGTGCGTGTGTGGAGCCGGTCTGTGGGGCCACGGGGAGGCTGGCCATGAGGTTCATCCACCGCTGGTCCGCCCTTCCTCGGCCCCCCACCCCGCTGCTCTTCCTTCACATCTGCTCACTTCCACGCGGGCACGCGCACACCTTCCCCAGAATGCACCACGCTCTTCCGCCTTGTTAACCCGAATGGAGATGGAGGTACAGCGCTATGAGGACTTTGAGCGAAGGGGGTTGGGGGGGGTGGGGGGGTAGGGTGTAATTTGGTTGTGACTAATGCCTGCCATAATCAACAGCTCAAAGTCAGGGCCCTGGAGGCTAGGCACAGGGTGAGATATTGCCATTAACCCGTGATCTCTGGCACAGTGGTTGATACGCGCCTGTGGGTCCCAGCATGCATTGCGCTCGTGACCTCAAGGGGGGTGTGTGTGTGTGTGTGTGTGTGTGTGTGTGTGTGTGTGTGTGTGTGTGTGTGTGTGTGTGTGTGTGTGTGTGTGTGTGTGTGTGTGTGTGTGTGTGTGTGTGTGTGTGTGTGTGTGTACACTCTCACTCATCAAGCAGTAAATACTAGGCTGCCTGTCTGAAGGCTAATAACCGTCAATGTTATAGAAGTCACCGAACTGAACATGGAGTCGTTTGACTAATGCATGCATAGTTTCCGTACACAGAATAAATTATCCATATTGTGGTGGAACGTTGTTCATGTCCATGCATAAAATATCTTCCTGTGGAAGTGGGCATTGTTTTTGTCAGCAATGTCATTGACGTCTTGAGTTGACGTTGGAGCAATTCCTGTGCGGTATTCAAACGGCGCCTCGTTACCACACGGCTAAATATGAACATGAATATCAAGAAGGCCACCGGGTCTGGAATCCAACTGACGGCTGGTTTTAAGGCATGACTCTGAAGGGCCGCAATGCATGATGGGCCGTCTCCCCCAAAGCCGTTTCCATCGCCACTCCACCGCCCCCCTGTACTCGTTCTACGAGGGCAGAAGGCTCATGTTTGTGTTTGATGTGTTGATCAGGGGCGGCTGTGGAGAACATGCTGGGCAGCCTGCTGTGCCTGCCAGGGTCCGGTTCGGTGCTGCTGGACCCCTACGGCTCCACCATCTCTGAGACCACCAGCGAGCCCTGGAGCGTGGAGGTCCTACCAAGCGACTCAGGTGGGTTCACTTCCTATCCTCGTCGTCCTCGTACGAAGCGCGGCCCGTCCTGATTTGTGTATCATTTGGGCAGCGTCACCACGGCGACAGCCTCCTCCAGGGAGGGGCCGGACGCGCCAGGTGTGGCGGCACCAAGCTTGCGTTTTCGTCTGTCAACACGTTTGTGATTGCTTGCTGGTTTTCTCGGGGTAAATCTGAGCGTGGCAGTCAAGCGGCGTCCCGGGGCGTCCCAGGAGGGTGGCCTCCAGGTGCGACGGCACCTGTGGCGAGGCGGTGGGGGGGCGGGGGGGGGGGGGGGGGAACGCACGGGGGTGGCAGCTGTCCTCAAGTCGGTTTCCATGCAGCCCAACCTTTTATCTGTCTAGACGTGCCAAAGTAGCGATGCTTAACTCCACCTTTTCCTCCATCATTCTTTATGGCGGCACAGAAAGCAAAACCTGTTGGGGCTCCTCGCGCCAAACGCATTATGGTTATGTCACCGAGCAAGCGGAGGGTTATGGCGCACAATCCAATGAATTATGCAGGCACGCGACTGTGTCTGTTTAGCTAAATTAACACACTTAAATCCTAAGCTTTTATTAATGCAAGATTACGCGCACAACCGTATCCCCCTATCCCCTCCCTCCCTTTTCTCCCTTTTTTTTTTTTTTAAACCCAATGTTTCGTAAAAATCAGTCGAGTGCTTTATGAAGAGCGCTAAGTGTTTCTTGGAAAAGCAGGGGCCGGGTGCTAATTGAAGCAGTACACCATTTCAATATGTGTGGCGGCAGGAATGACATGCATGAGTGTCTTGATTGCGTTTTGTTCCATTTGCTGCCCCTGTTCTGCGCCGTAATGGCGCTATCCGAGGCTGGCCCGGAGTGGAGCACTTGTTTCATGGCCAGGCAGCAGAAAACTGCACTCTGAAGAGCACTTCGCCGCCGCATTATTACTAACGAGCATGCAAATGAGCGCTGCTGTTAGGTGGCCCGCCGCCGGGTTCGATCCAAAGCGCTCCGCTGGGCGGCCCGTGGATCTGGTGCACTGGCTTTTTTATGGTGGAGCGTGGCGGCTGGAAGACGTCATGGGATGTTTTGTTTGACTGTAGACATATGCACCTTTTCCTCCTTCAGCTTTTTCCCCTTGTAATCATGATTTCACTTTTCCTCTTAGAGGGCATCGCGCTATGCAAAGGTCCGCCATTTGTAACAAAACACGGGAAAAATAACATAAGTGAGGGTTAGGCATGGTTTATTAACATGATTTAAAAACCCTGGCTCTGTGTCTTCGTGGTTTAAAAACCCTGGTTCTGTTTGTGTCTTCATGGTTTGATAACCCTGGTTCTGTGTGTGTCTTCATGGTTTGATCACCCTTGTTCTCCATATGTCTTCATGGTTTGATATCCCTTGTTCTGTGTGTGTCTTCATGGTTTGATAACCCTGGTTCTGTGTGGTCTTCATGGTTTGATAACCCTGGTTCTGTGTGTGTCTTCATGGTTTGATCACCCTTGTTCTCCATATGTCTTCATGGTTTGATATCCCTTGTTCTGTGTGTGTCTTCATGGTTTGATAACCCTGGTTCTGTGTGTGTCTTCATGGTTTGATAACCCCGGTTCTCCGTGTGTCGCCTTCCCTCCAGAAGCAGCTGACCTGAAGCAGGAGGAGCGGCTGCAGGAGCTGGAGAGCTGCTCGGGGGTGGGCAGCACGTCCGATGACACGGAGGTCAGAGAGGGTCAGCTCCAGGCCCAGCACCCCAGGCCTCAGCGTGGTCTCAGGTAGCCCTCCATGCCTTTCTTTACCGCCCCTCCCCCACTGTGTCTCACTTTCTCTTTGTCTCTCTCTTCATCCCACCCTTCTTTTTAGTTTCTCTACATCTCTGCCCTTCTCGTTCCCCTTTTCACCTTTTTATCCAATTCCAGAAGTCATTTTCTTCATTTACTAGACGAGCCTAAACTGCATTGCAAGGTAGTTTCGTCCTACCTGGTCAATGTTGCAATGACTCAAAAGACTGGCCCTCCGCCGGACGCCGTGTCTCCGGGCGGAACAGGGGGCTGTGGCGCGCTTGTTAACCAGAGCAGTGGGTCTCTGTAAACGCTTGGCTAGGACACGCCGGGGTGGGGTGGGGTGGGGGGGGGGGGGGGGGGGTTAATGCCGGGCGTCATTGCCGCGGGGGGCTGAGGTGGACGTGCTACCTTCTGTGATGTGCATGATGGTAGTTTCCCCGATCAGGAGGCCCGTGGCTCTGCTGACGGGGGGGAGCGGTCCCCTGGGAGCAGGCCGATGGATGGCGCCTGGTCCTCTATTACTCTTATCGGGTGACTTTCCCCCTGCCCAGGGGAGCTTACGCTGCCAATTCAGCGCTCCCAGTGGGCTCCCATCTGAGGGATATGGGCCATTCTGCACGCCCCTGACGTTCCGCTCTGTCTGGCGCTCCGCCGCGTACTTCTCCGCCAAAGGAGTTCACAGCCCGGAGAACGGCTTTCACAGAGTATGCCTGACTCGTGTTTCCGTCTGAATCATGACTTATTCTGTGTGTATTGTCTGTGTGCTGTGTTTGGCTGTCTGGACGGTGATCGCGTGGCAGGCATCAGCGCCACCTCAGAAGACATTCCCAACAAGATCGAGGACCTGCGGTCCGAGTGCAGTTCGGACTTCGGAGGGAAGGACTCTGTGACCAGTCCGGATGGGGAGGAGGCGGGCCATGGTAGGAGACACATCCAGTGGTTGGCTAAGCCGCCACTCTTGTTTGAGCTGCTCAAAATGGCAGCTCTCACCGTCGCTCTCTGCTGCTGATGGATCTGCCACCAGCTCCTCACTGCAGTTGATTTGCTAAATGCAGCTCATGTTGGACGTTTTTTTTTTTATTTAGTTTAATAGTCGTTTCTGGTTTGATGGCTTACATCTATTTAGGAGTGAGGTTAATTGACTAAATGCTTCTAATCCCGTTGTTTGCAGGGGCACACCAACTGACCTCTCCACCCTCGCAGACAGACTCTCTGCTGGCCATGTTCGACCCTCTGTCCTGTGACGGTAAGTTCTCCATGTCCTGGAACTGGAGAAGTGACACATGGCAGCCACTAACACACTTAAATGCCCCAAACTGGGACTCTTTGTCCTGATGATGTGGTAATGGTACCGTACTAAAGTACGCCACTTCATCCTTCCCATTTCTATTGTTGTGCTTCCGCTTTTGGACACTCCTCATCTCAGCTGTGTGTCACTACAGCGCTGGGGCGGGGGGGGGTGGGGGAGGAGGGGCTTGGTGAGAGAGTGGGGGTGCTGGGGAGGGGGAGTGTGTGTATGTGTTTGAGGTGCAAGGTGAAGGGATGACAGTTTGAGAGACCTCTCCCCGGGCCCTTTTGGCTCGGCCCCTCGCCCCACTGAGCCAGCGGCACGAGGACGCCATTGGAGTCTCTTCAGCAGAGAGCTTCTACCCTTGGAACAGGTGGCCGCGCTGCACAGAGGGCTTGTCTCCCACTAACAAAACCTCGCTCTCCCTCTCATTTATCTGCTACTACTAATACCACTACTAGGTTTCATTTTCATGTAACTTTTTAAATATTTGAATGTTATTGAAAAAATCCATAGTTCAACTGGTCAACAATTCAACTGCTCATTTCATTGTGGTTCGCGGCCCCCTTTTAAAACAAAAATTCCCATTGGTTTGCGTACCTTTTCAACCCCTCCAGCCAATCACTGTACACACTGTACACCGGTGCGTAACGCCGGCCCCCCTCCCCACAGGCTCCTCCACTGGCACCATCGTGAGGCCCAAGGTGCACTACGCCCGGCCCGCCCACCCTCCCCCGGACCCCCCCATCCCCGAGGCCTACGCACTGGGCCAGGAGCCCCGCCACAGCATGTTCACGCCCCACGGCCTGGTCCAGGCGGAGCTGGAGCAATGCAAGCAGCGCCACTCAATGCCCCGACCGGCTGGTGCGCAGCCGCAGCTCCGACATTGTGTGGGTCCCGGCCGCCGGCCCACCAGCGACCCGGGGCTGAACCGACGGACCATGGTGGAGGAGAGGGACCAGGGCTACTCCCTGGGGCCACCTCCTCGCCCAGCAAGACTCCCTGAAAGGAGAGGTAACGGGACAGGCGATGCACCGAGGAGGGTCAGTGGGCCTCTGTAGATCTTGGCTCAGGAGGCGGAGCGGGTTGACTAGTTCCATCCCGGTCTCCTCCTAGCTGATTGACGAGGTGTCCCTGAGCAAAACATCTAACCCTAACTGCTCCCGACGAGCCGGCTGTCACCCTCGCATGGTCGACTCGCTGTCGGTGTGTTAATATGTGTATGAACTCGCTTTGGATAAAGCGTCAGCTAAATGCCCTAAATGTAAATGTAGATACGGATGATGGAAGATTTGTTTGATAACCATCAGGGATTCTGCATAAGGTACAAATTGTCTCAATATGAATATCATGACATCTAATGTTAAGGGTGATCTGAATTGCAATGCGTACAATGGTTTGTTGACAAGCCTTAAAGCGGTCGGTTAAAAGTGATTTTGTTTTCCCCTCCCCAAGGTTGAGGACAGGAAAGACAGCAGACGATGAGAATCGGACCGCAACCGGCCGTGGTGGAAGAAGCGCTTTGTCTCAGCCATTCCAAAAGGATCACTGCCCTCTGTTTTCTGGCTCATTTTTTAACATGTCTTTCTCTGTCAGAGTGGGTTCAATCGATTTGTATCATGGAACTGTCTAGTCGACAACGGTTAACTTCTGGCTACCTTACACAAAATAGAAAAGCTCTCTTGACCGCAGCCGTGACGGAAAATATTATGACTTTAGAACAGAGGCGCCAGGACGATTTATAACGCGGTGAAAGAGTGATGTGATCCATGCTCTCCTCCACTGCGATGTTAATCTCGAAAATAATGCCCTCTTGTTGTTCCAAAAAGTTCCTCCAAGACATGTCTTCTACATGCCTTCTCCCATCTCCGTTCTTTCCTTTTGGTTTCCTTCTGCCTCTCTCTTTTTGTCTCTTTCTCTCCCTCTCTGTCTCCTCATCGTCTCTCTCCCGTCTCTTTCTCTCTTGTGTCTCTGTCTCTGTCTCGTTCTCTCCTCTTTCTCTCTGTCTTTTTCACCCTCTGTCTCTCCTCTCTGTCTCTCTCTCTGTCTCGTCTCTCTCTCTTTCTCTTCTCTGTCTCGTACCCTCTGTCTCGTTCTCTCCTCGTCTTTCCTCCTCTCTCTGTCCTCTCTCCTCTGTCCTCTCTCTCCTGGGGTCTCGTTCTCTTTCTCTCTCTGTCTCGTTCCTCTCTCTTTCTCTTCCTTCTCTCTGTCCTCTCTCTCTGTCTCGTTCTCTGTCCTATTTCTCTCTCTCTCGTTCCCTCTGTCTCGTTCTCTCTCGTTCTCTCTGTCTCTCTCGTTCTCTCTGTCTCTCTGTCTCTCTCTCCGTCTCGTTCTCTCTGTGTCTCTCGCTCTGTCTCGTCTCTCTCTCTCTTTCTCTCTCTCCGTCTCGTTCCCTCTGTGTCGGTGTCTCTCTCTTGTTCTCTCTAGTGTTCACTAGCGGTAGATTTATATAGCCCGACTAGCAAGCTAATCAGCATCAGAGGGGCCTGGGCCGGGCTGGTGGACGGCGTGGCTGCAGCCCTCCCAGCAGTGCTGTCAGCCAGCGGCTAATGGTCATTAGATGGACCTCTCTGTCATCAGGCGCTGATAGATGGCACATCTCTCGATGCCGTTCAACTGCAACCGCCGTCTCTCATACATCTGTCGGGGAAATAATGAGCAGCGCGCACACGAGATGACTGCTTATTACTCTTTGAGATAATGACCCTCCGCGAGTAAACATTAAACGGATATGCATAAAAAACCGAGATGGTGGGTGGCGGGGCTGCAGGCGGAGAAAGAGGCGATCGATGCAAGGCTTTGGTTCCCGCGGGCCCGCCTGGCGCCGCCATGTTCCTTTTGTGTATGTGTGTGTTTCCTGCGCTGTGCGCAGTGCCACGCACACATGGCTGCGGCATCAGCGTGTGGTACCGCGGGCCAACCTGTCTGTTGTGTTCCTCACAGTGCTGTATTGGACGGCCCGAGAGTGAATCACCAGGTAAACCCGACCCCCACCCCCCCCCCCCCCCCCCCACCACCCTCACCTCACCTGTCCCATCGTCGTTGCCCTCCTGCCTCGCCGGCCTTGGCGTCTCTAGAGCCGTGCTGCTTTGTCCCGTCAGGCGGCCCCTGTGGGGCCCTAGATCTAGAGCTGTGGAATGTGGTGCCAGCGGCCCCGTTCCGTCCCGACATCTCCACCCTCGCCGTCATCCGTGCGTTGGCTTGGGGGCGAGCCGACCCACCCCCCCCCCCCTCGAACGACCCCATTGTGTTCTTGTCCTTTTTAAAGAGCTGCATCACCCATTCTGTTGTGTTGGGGTTATCGGGCGACGATGCTCCCAGAGTCTCAACCTAGGATCCCCTGACCAGGCACTCCCACTCTCACCCGCGCTCCTCTGAGGAACGTTACTTCTATTGGCTTTCACATCCTGCAATAGCCTTTTGTGTTGCTATGAAGCCATGGTCGGAGGACACCAAGCCAGTACATGTACACACTGCTTTATTGTACCTAGAAACAACAGTGTAATACTATTACTACTACAGTAGCTTCTTTACGCATCGGATACATGCAATTTCACAAAATCTGTATATTAGTTATCACCTTTCTTTCGCCTGAGAGCGTCCTCTAGGTTGGAGGAATCAGAGGATGCCTGTGCTGTGAGAGTGGATGTGTTCTGTCAGCGTATCCTGCAGCTTCTTCACCAAACCACTCCCACAGAACCCTGACAACCATAGAGCTATAAGAAACAGAGGGAGTGAACACCTGGGCTGGCCAGGAAATGTAGAGTTCTTGGCGGGCGAGTGACAACTATAGAGTGTGTGCGTTTTCACTAGAAGCAGCATAATCTAACTGCAATCTTTGGGACCCCTCTTTCCGATGACCTGCAGCCATTCTAAGTGAATGTTAGAGGAGGTTAAAAACAGTCACTCTCTCTCTTACCTTAATTAATCTCTATGGTTAGAACCCGGGTTGGGTCCTGTTAGCATCTTGGTGTTACTGGGATGCCCTAAATGACCAGTCACAGTCGACTTCAACTCATAGGCCTGCACTTGGGCCTTGTTGATGCATCGCCAACATTGTGTCGTTTCTAGTCTGCATTTCTTTTTGGATCAACGTTAAAGATTAAGAAATAATTTTTACATCTTATTTTGAAGAGCAAATGCCCTGAATCCTGCATCGATAATTATAGACAATAGGTTTACCTAAAGCCCTTTCTTATTTACTATTAATTAAGTGAGGGCCGCCACTAAGAGGGCCAATCATCCTACAACGCCCTCCTCTGTCTCCTCACTACAACCCTCTGCTCTCCACAGCTCCCATCGCCGCCTTCCGGAAAAAGGAAAAGCATGAGAAAGACGACCTGGCTCATGAGCGCTCACAACAAGGTCGGCCATAGTTTGTTCCAGCCAACCAGTTCCAAGGTTTTACCTAAAATCACAGATGCCCAACACAACTTACTTTAGAATCCACTCACCATGCGAATGTTCCTAACTGCAGACGAGCCCCTTCACAGGCCGAGCACCCAGGCCCAGGCAGCGGAGGACATCCTGGACAAGTACCGCAACATCAAGAGGACCAGCCCCAGCGAAGGTGGGTCGTCGTGGCCTCCTACTACACCGCAGGAGCTTTGGCTCGTAGACATCGGAGGACCGTAAAACAATTGATTGTGAAGCACTCCAGAAAAGGGCTTCCACTGGTAGCAAGGCGTTGGTGCACCAAAAACCATTCTGGTCGTAGCGTTTATTTATGGCTGCACCAGTTATGACCTCCTCTTCCCTTACCATCCGTCAAGTCAGTGATCC
Organism: Gadus chalcogrammus; assembly: GCF_026213295.1. Taxonomy (NCBI): domain Eukaryota; kingdom Metazoa; phylum Chordata; class Actinopteri; order Gadiformes; family Gadidae; genus Gadus; species Gadus chalcogrammus. The sequence goes on from NC_079417.1 coordinate 18,633,034, forward strand.
GGGAGATGAAGTGTGCGATATGTTTGGGATAATGATTGATGGGAAACGATATAATGAACAGCAAAGTGAATAAATAATGAAGAGCTCCTAAATGATGCGTAGGACTAGGAGAACTACGACTAGGCTGTGTGATTTGACTTATATATATAACTATATATAAATTATCTATCCAATTATATATAATTGGTGCCGCAGATATATATGGCATCAGCGCTCTTCACACATCCAACAAAACGAAAGAAGGTCAAAAGAGCGACAAGCAACGTTTGCTTTGCCTAATTAATTTTCCTGTTTCTGTCACGCTAGTCATTTTGCTTATGACTGCACCCTGCAGAGCCCCTCAAAACTAATTTTGGTACAGTATTGATCAGGGAATACTGTTGGGAACAGCACAATAAGCTTGATCCTTCTACATTACTTGGCAACCTAGTTAAAACAAACACCTCTGCTGGTGGACAATATAAAAAATAATATTTTTCATGTCAGATCATCCTCAGTCCCCTCCTATGATTTTAAATAAATAAAATACTGCATTTAGATCACACAACTAAAGTGAAAGGTTGGATGAGGATCATTTGGTTGACGTTGGGGCCGTGTTGTTGTGATTGCCTATAATGAAGTGATCTGTGTGTGTGTGCGCGTGTGTGTGTGCGCGCGTGTGTCTGTTGACAGACCTGTGTGTGGAGGAGAGCGTGCACGGCTCCCCGAGGGATGACGGGCTGCAGAACATGGCTTCAGACGACCTGCTGGACTCTGCCAGCCAGACAGCGCATCAGCAGGATGCCAAGTTCTCCTTCAGGTCAGACATGTGACCGGGCCAGGGTACCGCTCACCGAGTACCGCTGGTGTGGCTCAGACTACCAGGAGTCTCGCGCTACACCACCTTGGGCTCTCACTGCATCTGGTACAAAGGATTACGCTGTGGAGCTGATTTTGTTTGTTTCTGTTGATCCTTTCAGTGACGCCAAGAAGAAGCTCCGGATGGTCCTGTGTTCTGCGGACTCTGTGGCCCTGCCCATCATGGCTCCCACCACCACCAGGAACGGACTCCCGGACCACAATGACCCTGAAGGTAGACAGACCCCCTGACCACCCTGTCCCTGAAGGTAGACAGACCCCCAGACCACCCTGTCCCTGAAGGTAGACAGACCCCCAGACCACCCTGTCCCTGAAGGTAGACAGACCCCCAGACCACCCTGTCCCTGAAGGTAGACAGACCCCCGGACCACCCTGTCCCTGAAGGTAGACAGACCCCCGGACCACCCTGTCCCTGAAGGTAGACAGACCCCCAGACCACCCTGTCCCTGAAGGTAGACAGACCCCCAGACCACCCTGTCCCTGAAGGTAGACAGACCCCCTGACTACCCTGTCCCTGTAGGTAGACAGACCCCCAGACCACCCTGTCCCTGTAGGTAGACAGACCCCCAGACCACCCTGTCCCTGTAGGTAGACAGACCCCCAGACCACCCTGTCCCTGTAGGTAGACAGACCCCCGGACCACCCTGTCCCTGAAGGTAGACAGACCCTCTGACTACCCTGTCCCTGTAGGTAGACAGACCCCCTGACTACCCTGTCCCTGTAGGTAGACAGACCCCCTGACTACCCTGGTCCCGAAGGGAGCCAGTCCTCTAGTCTAGACCACCCTGGTCCTGAAGGGAGCCAGTCCTCTAGTCTAGACCACCGTGGTCCCGTCCCCCCCCGGTCCAGTCTCAGACACACATATTTGCTGACCATATTCAATCTACACTGAGGAAGACTGTGACGTCTAACTTTCAACATTTGCCAAAAGATGTGGGCCCCATTGGCTCAATGGGGGTCTCTCCTTCTGGCCTGTACGCCAGGCATTGGCAAGGAAAACAAAGAGAACGACACTCTGAAACGGTGTACGGCGAATTCTCAAGAGGCCGTCTTTAGTCAACAGCCATCAGTCAAACGCCGTGGCGGGTTGATCACATTACAGCGGCTCACAGAGTCGCGAGAGCCTTGTCTAATGCTCCCCCCCCCCCCCCCCCTTCCCTCTGTCTGCGACGCTCCCCAGACAATGAGATCGTCTGCTTCCTGAAGGTCCAACTGGCGGAGGCCATCAACCTGCAGGATAAGAACCAGATGGCCCAGATCCAGGAGACGACGCGCTGCGTCAGCCGCTTCGACGCTCGCTCCTGCAGGAAGCTGCTGGCTGCCATCGCTGAGGATTACAGGTGAGCGCGGGGGGTCTGCACAGGGAGGGGGGCGCTCTCTCGCCGTGCAGTAGCAGCAGCAGCAGATCCAGATCCGTGCCGCTGCGCACGCTGAACGCACGTCTCCTTCAGCTGTGCGGCGCACATGTTGTCTCTGACAGCCCCCGGGGTCCTGGGATAACTGCGGAGAGCCCCGTACTCTGGCGGCACCCTACTATGTCGACGGCTGATGGTTCTATGTGTCATCCCCCCCCCCCCCCCCCACAACAGGAAACGCACGCCGTACATCGCCTACCTGACCAGGTGTCGCCAGGGGCTGCAGACCTCCCAGGCCCACCTGGAGAGGCTCCTCCAGAGGGTACTGAGAGACAAGGAGGTGGCCAACCGCTACTTCACCACGGTGTGCGTGAGGCTGCTGCTGGAGCACATGGAGTCCAGGATGTTGGACTTCATCAAAGGTGATCCCCCTGCACGCAACGCTGGGGAACGTCTCGGAGATCTGTTCGTGTCTTCCCCTTGTTTTTACTGTTGGGCTCGTAGGCGTTTTTAGTGCATGCCATTTTGTGAACACTTTTCTCCCAAGCTGTTTGCTATTGTAAAGTGCTTGTGTTCTTGGTCGGCCCCAGAGGGAATCAAACCTCTAACCCTGGCAGTGTCAGTGTGATGCTCTGCACATTGGAGACACAAATCATGTTTAATAATAGTCCTGGTCTGGGACTCGGACAATCGCAAGACATGGAGGCACAGCACTAGTTTTGCCGATTAATCAGCATGTGTCGCCTACTTGCTTTCTGTGAGTTAACCAACAAAGACGTGTGAGCGAAGTATGTTACTCGACAAGCCATTTGCAAGACATTCAGACTGAATGTCGCAAGCCCTGTTTGGAAGGAGGAAACTAAAAGGCTGCTGCTGGAGCACATGGAGTCCAGGATGTTGGACTTCATCAAAGGTGATCCCCCTGCACGCAACGCTGGGGAACGTCTCGGAGATCTGTTCGTGTCTTCCCCTTGTTTTTACTGTTGGGCTCGTAGGCGTTTTTAGTGCATGCCATTTTGTGAACACTTTTCTCCCAAGCTGTTTGCTATTGTAAAGTGCTTGTGTTCTTGGTCGGCCCCAGAGGGAATCAAACCTCTAACCCTGGCAGTGTCAGTGTGATGCTCTGCACATTGGAGACACACAGGATTACATCAATCAGAAGTAAGAAGCTAACAAACGCATTGTTCAATCATAACGGTGTGTGTGTGTGTGTGTGTCTCCGCCCGCAGCCTTCCAGGGGTGCACGGCGTCCGACGATAAGACGGCCGCGGTGGAGGACTTCCTGCGCTACCTGTACGGCGCCATGGCGCGGGACACCATCTGGCAGTACGCCAGCGAGGACCAGCTGCAGGACGCTCAGATGGCCATTGAGCGCAGCGTCATGAACCGCATCTTCAAGCTGGCCTTTTACCCCAACCAGGACGGGGACATCCTCAGAGACCAGTGAGGACACGCCTAGCTCGGCCCCTGGCTCGGCTCCTGGCTCCCTCTGTCTAGTTTTAGAGCAGTATCGGAATACCTATGGCACCTTAATGTGTCTCCAATTAAAGTGTTCCTATAATCGTCCATATCATTTTTTTTTCAATTTTGATCTGCTCTTTGAAATATACGAGTTGTCATGTTTCATAGAAGATGTGTGTAATTACCCTCACCTGCCACTACTTTTGCCCTTTTGTACCTATTCCCTGGAGCCCCCCCCCCTCAACTTCCCCCATATATAACCGTTAATTTAGACCACCTGTGTGGCGTTTGGTTGTCCCTGGCTCATTGGTTTGTTTTTCTTTTCCCAGGCTTTTCTATGAACATATCCAGCGGCTCACCCGAGTTGTGACGGCCAATCACAAAGCTCTTCAGATCCCCGAGGTAACGATCGCTCCTCCCCTCAGCGGTTAGATGTACTCGCCCAGGATCTCCGGAGAGGTCTGACAGGATGTTCCATTAGATCTATTCGTTTGGCAGACACCTTTATCCTCGGTTACTTACAGCCAAGGCTGAGAACAATCAAAGCAGAAAATCAATATTGGAGCGAGTACCGAAATACCAAGTGCAAAAAAAAAAAATATATCATATGGACAGACTGCAAATCATAGCAAGATGTTTGCTTTTTTTTTAAGTGCAATAGGTACGTGAGTGGTAGAGTTTTAGGGTCACAGCAGGCCCTGTTTCCACAAAGGAGATATGTCGATTCTATATCCCGTTTTGGAGTTTGACTATCTTGATTAAAAAAGGCCTCAGTTTACACAAGAGGCACCATGCGCTCTCAACCCTATCCTATCACACCCTATCAACACATAGGGGCAGTTTACCAGAGATCCACCCCTTCTGTGGTGAACCAGTTCACATTGCTCTGGAGAACGCCACAAATCATGTTTAATAATAGTCCTGGTCTGGGACTCGGACAATCGCAAGACATGGAGGCACAGCACTAGTTTTGCCGATTAATCAGCATGTGTCGCCTACTTGCTTTCTGTGAGTTAACCAACAAAGACGTGTGAGCGAAGTATGTTACTCGACAAGCCATTTGCAAGACATTCAGACTGAATGTCGCAAGCCCTGTTTGGAAGGAGGAAACTAAAAGAGGGCTGTAAAGGGGGATTCAGAATGCGAGTGTAACCAAAGCCATAGAGCTGGTGCACAGCAGCAAACACTGACCTGCCCTTGGTCCCCAGGTGTACCTGCGAGAGGCGCCCTGGCCCTCTGCACAGGCTGAGATCAGGACCATCAACGCCTACAAGACCCCGCGGGACAAGGTGCAGTCCATCCTGCGCATGTGCTCCACCATCATGAACCTGCTGAGCCTGGCCAACGAGGACTCGGTCCCCGGGGCCGACGACTTTGTCCCCGTGCTCGTCTTCGTCCTCATAAGGGTGAGTCCAGGGAGACGCACACGCATGGACGCTGACACGCACGCATATGCGCACGGATATGCACACACTGACATGCGCACACACACACGCGTAGAAGCACGCATACACTTGTATGCACGCACACATACATATATGCACACACACACACACACACACACACACACACACACACACACACACACACACACCACACACACACACACACACCACACACACACACACACACACACACACACACACACACACACACTAGTTCAAACTACTTGGCAGGTGTTGGTGTTTTCTTTCTTTTTGTTTCCAGAAACACTTTTTCGCTCTCCCGTCTGCTCACCTTCGCGGGCCCACTTTACATATTTGCATATTAATGCAGGGAGTCGCCGGGCCCCATTTGCGCGGCTAACGCAGGGCCCACGCCCCTCTTCTCCTGCAGGCAAACCCGCCCTGCCTGCTGTCCACCATCCAGTACATCAATAACTTCTACGCCAGCCGGCTGAGTGGGGAGGAGTGCTATTGGTGGATGCAGTTCACCGCGGCGGTGGAATTCATTAAGACCATCGACGATCGCAGTGAAGCAGAACCGCCACCTGTACGGGCAGACTGCGGGGCCGAGCCGGGAGACGGGGGGGGGGGCCGGCCCAGCCAACTGCTCCCGCAGCCCCCCCCCTCCCCCCGGAGCCCTGGCCCCCAGCCTGCTGTGTATAGCTGTACATATCCGACAGACAATAGGAGGGGAATACAAAGCATATATGTATAATGTATTTGTGTTGGACCACATCCAGGGCATAGACGGGGTGGGGGAGGGAAAGGCCTCCAAAACAAACAAACAAACAAGCAAACAAAAACATACTGCAAAAATAATTGGTTAATCTTCTTCCTTTTATCTCTTGTCTGATAGTTTTTTCTTCTTCTCCTTGAGTCTTTATTAGGAAATTTTGTACCCAAGGTTATTATTTGTATTATTATTATTGTTACTATTAATATAACATTAAATTGATAGAAAGGATGAAACTGATGAAAAAGGGACCACGCTTCCTCGATTTGATTCACTGGTTGTGTATTTTTCTCTCAAAGCTGAGGTTTCAACTGCGGGTGAATGCATTGTTACTTGGGAAAGTTGAGTAGAGGGTGGCTCACTGGAGGAGTTCAGTACTGGAGAGCTCATTTCATGATCACTATGCTTCTCATACCGCTAACCAGCCATATAAGGGCAGCTCGTTGACTTCAACATGAAACCGGTCACTTTCTCTATTCCCTAAAAACACCCCACTTTGAGTTAATTTGGAAACAAGGACCCTAATATTTATATTAAATAAATGTGTTTATTTCTTCATTTCTTTTTAATGCTTCCTTTTATCCTTCATAAGGAGGTGAAATACTTTTCACGTCTGTTTTGAAGATTCCTGAGCCAACAAAAGATTTTAGATGACTTGCTTTTTAAAAAAGGTGCCAATATACAAGGGCAGTCTGGGACCGCACCTGTTGACGCAGTGGAGGGCAGATCACTGGTGCGGGTTAGAAACAGGGTCAGAACCGGAAACGGAAAGTAAAAAGTGGTGCCTTTTATGGCAGACACTGTGTTAGCTCCGTAGATATAGCGTTTAGCCAGCTGTACATTGAGTTGGTGAGGTCGGGTAAGATCCCAGAACATTAACTATAATCCACTCCAGGAACAGCTTCATACAGTTCACTGAAACGATTTCAGCCCAAACCTCAATGTGCAATTGAGGTGCAAGTTAGAAGAATCTTCGCTCTGATGCTGGGAGATCCTACCTTAAGGTGGACCCAGATACCCCGCCCCCTTCATGTCCGCTTGAGATTCCCACCATTCCATTGGCTAACAGCAGAGTCATCAATTCTCTTTTGCACTGTTCAGAGGTTAGCTTTAAGTTCCTCAACATAGCACCTTGTACTCGTGGTGCAATGAGACCTGCTGGTATAGAAACATTGGATGTATCAAACTGCTGTGACGCTAGTTCCGATCAACCCTTTATGCGCAAGTGTCTGAACAAAGTGGGTGGGTGTGCGACCTCTGACCTCGCGGAGAAGTGACACGATGGGTTGTGATGATAGAGCTCTCTACCTCCTCAGAAGTTCAAGAAAGGGACTCCTCTTTGTGCACTTATTTTTTTTTTTCATTGTTATATGATACTTATACATTGAATTTTTCCAGCCCGGTGTTCTGGTGTACTTTGGAGCTCAAATACCATTGTATCATGTGTTAGTAGTATCTGTGATTAACCTGTGATTACTAAACTCATTCTCCCCCTGAAGTCCGCTGCGTCTGTCACGTACACAAGTGTGCCATTCATATGATATAGTTTTGGATATTTCATTACACTAATCGCTAAATGACCGGACAGCACAATATACAGTAGGATAGAGAAGAGCATATAATCAACACTATTCAACTGTTAGTGATGTGCACATGTTGTGGGCGTGTGTGTGCTAGGGCGGTTGTTCTCTCAGTGCACTGGTCAAGTGGGCGTGTGAGAAGATGTTGTATTGACTGGCCGTTTGACCCTCTCTCTGGTCCTGCATGATGTCATGGAGCGGTCTGTACATCCTCTCTCATGGTAACAGTACAATAGGATTAGTATCTGACACCGAGCAGTAATGGAGGCTGGGAGGAGGACACTGAGCCCTCGGCTGATGCCTTTGGATCAGCTGACAACCGGTGGCTGGTGGCTGTTGGCTCAATGGATGTCCCGCTCCCTTCTTAACACGAGGAGAGCAGCGCTGTCCCTGGGACTTGGATTGCCTTCACAGCCGCAGTCATCTGACAGGAATATAATGTTTGTAAATCCAGCAGTGATTTAAGTAGATTAAGGATGTGACTGGTTGTTACCCTTTGCCCCTTGAATTAAATGAGTTATTCACATTTACAGGTTACTTGACGATTAAAAAAAAAAGCTAGAAAGGGTTTTCCCACACTTTGGTTGAAAACATGAATGTGTGGTTTATATCCCAGTCTTTCCTGAT
>NC_079417.1:18643692-18721192 GCF_026213295.1 Gadus chalcogrammus
CACCGCATTGTCAACTCTATCAAGCACAAAATGCCACACACTCACACACACTCACACACACACACACACACACACACACACACACACACACACACACACACACACACACACACACACACACACACACACACGAAGACACACACACACACACACACACACACACACAACTACACACACACACACACACACACACAAAGACACACACGAAGACACACACACACACACACACACACACACACACACACACACAAACACACACACACACACACACACACACACACACACACACACACACACACACACACACACACACACACACACACACACACACACACACACACACACACACACACACACACACACTCTCTAACGCACTCAATCTCACCAAGCAGGAGCACGGCGCAGGTCTGTCCGTAGACGTCCACCAGGGCCCACAGTGGCCGGCCAAGGTCCACTCCCTTCGCCAGAACGTGTCTCTTGTAGATCTTCGTCTCGCAGTACACCGTCCCGCCGTGGGACACCCAGAGCTTCACCACGGAGCCCGGCTGGCAGAAGGCCACCGGTACGACATTGGCCCAGTGGCCCGCGATGTCTGTAAGGTCGGGGATGGCCATGGGGGCGAGGGGCAGCGCTCGGCTGCCGGGGGGCACGCTGGTGAAGCCCAGCCGCAGAGCCCCCTTCCAGTTGTCCGTCTGCTTCCTCACCTGGAGGGATACCTTCTCGCCCACACGCACGGGCCGGGAGCTGAAGGCCAGGCCGTGGTTGAAGGTGCACTCCGTCCGGCGGGCCAGCCTCCGGCCCAGCCCCAGGCTGAGGTGGGCCCCCACAGCGGAGCCGTGGAAGGCTAGGGGCCCGAGGCAGAAGCAGCTGCAGCGGTGGCTCCTCTCCGGTGAGTCTGCAGGGGACAGGTGAAGGCCTGGGTCAACACTGAACCTGGACTGGTTTACAGGCCCGGGTCAACACTCAACCTGGACTGGTTTACAGGCCCGGGTCAACACTGAACCTGGACTGGTTTACAGGCCCGGGTCAACACTGAACCTGGACTGGTTTACAGGCCCGGGTCAACAGTGACACTGGACTGGTTTACAGGCCCGGGTCAACAGTGACACTGGACTGGTTTACAGGCCCGGGTCAACACTGACACTGGACTGGTTTACAGGCCCGGGTCAACACTGACACTGGACTAGTTAACACTGCAGTTGTTTGAACTCTGCACACCGAAGACCTAACCACCCATATTCACACACACCGTACCTGGAATATCTAGGATCGACTCAAAACAAAAAAGAAACAAGGAGCCATTATACTTTGTAATGTTGTTTCAATAAAAAATATTCTTAGGAATTTGTTTTTTTAAATACCAAAGTAAAAATATATGTAGGCTTCCAGTTTGTACTCAATTCAAATTAACCTTTGGCTCGCTCCTCCACAAACTTCATGTAAGTACACCTGTTTACTAATTCAGCATGGAGACAAATGACAAAATCTCTCACTTGTCCTAAATGGAAAGGGAAAGAAAGACAGCCTCTGCCTCATGCTGTAATTACAATCATGTTGTTTATATAATCACCTACTAACCCTAAACATTTACATAGAATGACCCATACATAGAATGACCAATAATGGCATAACATTAACTCAAACATTACAAACATTACTATGTGCATATATACATTTATATATATTCATACTTTTGTGTCCTATACATTTTATATTTGTTCAGGGTTTTCATAAACCCAGCAATAAATATGAACAACCATGAACATAACTGAAAAGAAAATCATTGTAAAACTAAAATTCAGTTCCTAATCCACACTCAAACCCAGAAACTAGACGCTAAACTAATTAATGACTGTGAACATTGAACTGATTTGAGGATCTGAACAGACAGACTATAAAGAAACAGAAAAAGGGAAAACAGGCGAATGATCTCCTGATCTCTGATCTGTTTCAGAGATCAGATCCTGTTTTGATCGGAGACAGACAGGCTGACTGGGTGGTTTTGTTCTACTTTTTGCGCTCCCGTCCACCTGCATGTCCGCAGGAGAAGACGGATATGAAATATCCACCACGCTCACAGTTATATGAGAACATCAATTATTTTACAGGTTTTTAATATTTATTTTCTTCCCGAAAACATCTTATTTGTATAAAATAAATATTCGGAAAAACCCAGAGAGAGAGAGAGAGAGAGAGAGAGAGAGAGAGAGAGAGAGAGAGAGAGAGAGAGAGAGAGAGAGAGAGAGAGAGAGAGAGAGAGAGAGAGAGCGAGAGAGAGAGTGTGTTATAGTTATAAGGTGAAATAAATATAAAGTGTATTTACCAGAGTTCACGTGAAGAGGCATCTTCAGGAATCACATTTGAAGGTCCTGATACTCAAAGGTCCGAAGATGAATTATGATCTGATGCCGGTTCGAATCCGTGGCAGGTTTGAATCCCGAGGCAGGTTGTCGGTGAAAGCACAACACTGCGACCCACGTGCGAGAGGGCGGGCCGGGGCGGGACTTGGAAAAATACAGGTTCAATGGCCAGACTTTACAGACCTTAGACTTTAAACACTATGCTCCATTATTCCATGATCTTCGCACGAGTCCTATATATATTTCTTAGATTGTGTTTGTGAGTTTAATGTAAATGAGATGAATGTGTGAATAATCAGATGAATAGGCCTAAGCCTACATGCTGTAACGATGCGCTGCAGGATTCTTCTGACGCGTCGCTTCTTGGCTTTCATTTAAAGGAAATCATGTGCCAAGTGTTGTGATACCAGATCCATGTCCTGGGAGGTTATTCAGATCATGGGAGGGGATCTAGTTGGGGTTTTTTCCATTCACATCGTTGTGAAAAAAGAATAATTGATGGAAATGCCCTGTGCGGGATTCTTCTGACGCGTCGCTTCCTTGCTTTCATTTACAAAAAATCACGTGGCAAGTGTTGCGTTACCAGATCCATGTCCTGTGAGGTGATTCAGATAATGGGAGGGGATCTAGTTGGGTTTTTTTCCATTCACATCGCTGTGATAAAAAGTAATTGATGAAAATGCGCTCTTCAGGATTCTTCTGACGCATCGCTTCCTTCACAGAAAATCACGGGGCAAGTGTTGCGTTACCAGATCCATGTCCTGGGAGGTGATTTAAGTCATGGGAGGTGATCTAGTTGGGTTATTCTCCCTTCTGATAGTTGTTAAAAAAAAATATGGATATATTAGGATATTAGGAAAATATTAGGATAATGGAAAATTTCAGGACACACTACTTTAGGGTCAATAGAATACTTTAGACAATGTGTGCCAGTGAAACCACAAATTCTGATGAGAAGAATAGGGACGCACACCAATTGTGAGGAAATCTGGAGGAGCTATATTTCGATTTGGTTTGAGTGACCTCATATCTTCTTCGAGAGTATGTGAAACCATATAAAATGCTTCCACGCCTATAGGCCGATAATACCTGAGTTGTAGGTCAATATTTATTCATTCAAGTGGAACATCATCCTTCAGATGCTCATGAGGAACCAGGTCAGACAGATGCGGTCCTGATCAGACAGATGCGGTCCTGATCGTGTCGTGTCAGGAGGTCCAGCGTTGAATCACCGAAGGATTACATCATCGCTCCTTTTACGATTTCCCTGGCATAGAAAGTCCCTAAAACCACTTGCATGTTGGCGAAATCCATTGTAGGCCTACAGCTGCTCACAACACCACTTCCTTCATCTTATCGGCACAATTGCGATCTAAAACACACGATTTTATCAGGATAAAAATCGAATTTACTAGGCTGTGTCAGCAGTAGCCTACCACCGATTTGTTTCTCTTGGTTCTAGCCCTGTGCTGAGATTCCTCACAACACTGATTTCATTCATCTAAAATAATGACCCATGCAGGCACTTTATTTTATATTATTGAAATCATTGACAACATTTATAATGTTTTTTCATTAAACATTAAATACTAATATATTAGTAATTAGTAATATATTATCTATCTATCTATCTATCTATCTATCTATCTATCTATCTATCTATCTATCTATCTATCTATCTATCTATCTATCTATATATATATATATATATATATATATATATATAGGCCTATATATACATATATTTGTATCACTGAGGATTAAAGAGAGATAAATTAATAATTTATAATCTGTCCAATGAAAAGATTAGCAGAACCTATTGAATGACCTCATCTTTTAAGCTCTAACATTATCTTATCTTACCTTATTTGATGCTGTGTTCCTTTTGAGGCGGACAGAGGGCTGCGTGCGGTCTGTATCTGTGTGTGTGTGTGTGTGTGTGTGTGTGTGTGTGTGTGTGTGTGTGTGTGTGTGTGTGTGTGTGTGTGTGTGTGTGTGAGTCTGCGCGTACATGTCTGTGCATCAGTGTGTTTGGGTTTGTGTGTGTGTTGTGTGATCTGGTGTAAATGAGGCCCTGCCAGCCGTCACCTCCGCCACACAACACTTGCTCAGCAGTGGCAGGCCATCAAAAACCCACTCGTTCCCACTCCACCTGTTCAAAACACAATCAATCTGCTGCCGCCCAATCAGGGGCCTGGCCCTGGCAGCGGGGCCAATGGAATCGCGTTAACGCTGAGGGGCGCCGACCAATCCCGGGCCGCATTCTAATGTGGCCTGGGCCTCCTATCTTTATCAAGGTGCCACTTCATTATCCAGATAGTGCTTATTTATGACTCTTGAGAGGGAGCGTGCAGGAGGAGCTGCTGTGAACCTGACCCACCGTGTGTTTCCACTGAAGGACGTAATAATGGAGTGAGGCCGGGGTGAGCCATGGCTGGGAGGATAGGTGAAGGGAACGCGTGAGAACAGGAACCCCTGCAGAGCGCCCGCCTCACTGTCTCAGCGTCCCATGCGGGCAGAACCAGGACACAGGGAGCGCTTGGTACAGAGGAGCGGCCCCTCCAAACCCCGCCGTCGTACGCACCAGAGAACCCAAGGAACCGCAGCGGTGACCGGGACCCCCCGTCCTACCCAGTGTGCCTCCCCTCACCCGCAGCGTCCTCCACCCTGCTTTACTCCTAACTGGGACCTCACTGGGCGGCTCTGTGTGGAAGAAGCGGTTTTCCATGGATCCGAACATCCAGGGCTCTTTCCTGTTCAACAACAGCCTGACCCCGTTCCCGTCGGACCTCAAGGCGCCGGTGTGCCCGTACGCCGTGCAGAACTCCTTCTACAAGCTCGGACCGGGCCTGAGCAGCCAGCTCCCCGCCGGGACCCCCCACGGCATCAGTGACATCCTGAGCCGCTCCATGATGGCGGTGAGCTCCCCTGGCGGAGCCACCACCACCACCCTGCTGTCGGGGTACTCCACCATGGGGGGCTTCGCCCACCCCGCCGCCGTGGCCGGGTCGGGGATGTACTACAACCGGGACTGCGGCCCGGCGGCCTCCGTGGGGGGCTTCACCAAGCCCGCCGGGGCGGACTGCCCCATGAAGGGCCGGAGCTGCTGGGCGGAGGGCGGCTACGACTGGAGGGGGGGCCGGCAGCCGTGCAGCAACAGTGAGTCAGGGGGGCCCTATGGGGGGAGGGGATCTGGGGGGCAACGGGTCTAGATAGATAGGTAGATAAAAACGTTGTTAATCTCCTGGATGGGAAATTCCTTTGTAACAGAAAAGCAGCAGTGGAAGACATGGGAAATATTACAATACAAAAAAAATACTAAGTAGAGCTCAGGAAAAAAAGAATAGACAATAGAGTCAATAAAAAGTGGCCCTGGGCCAGTACCTCACAGTATATTATAGTGTGTAAATGCAATGTAAAAAAGAAGAAAAATGGCCCAGTGATCAAGTAAATATAAATATATCTATATTTTATTTATATGCCTATAGTATGGGGCACATTGTGGTCTATTCTACAAACAGAATAGACAAAGTGTGGCTTGCTTTATTTTCTTTTACTATTAATTACTTCTTACCTTAGTGAAATGCGTTTCTGAATACAATGACAAATATTAAAAAAATGTAATGAACGTTAATAATAAATAAATAAATAATTTCATTATATAAGGATCGTAGCTTTTTCACTGTGTCCCATAATAAAATGAAGTAATTAATATAGTGTTATTTTATAACTACTTTATATCATGTTGTACTTTATATATAATAATATTTTATATAATTATCTAAAATATAATAATTGTATCAAACTGTATGTAACAATTAAGTAAATGTGACATTTTAAACGGAAACATTAGAAGGTTTCATATTTAATAAAGGTTGTAACCTTCCTCCTATTTAAATGAATGCATGCAACAAAAAAAAACGATGTTGTAATTGCAACCGTATTATTATTCCCAGAAAATAAGTACAATAACAAATCATTTTGTTTGTCAATTTCACCAGGAATAATTAAATATTTCTGATTCTGTATTTGTAACCAAATAGAAAATTCTCTTCAAATTATTATTAGTACAGGTTTTTAGTTGGTGGCTAACTTAAAATTATTATATCAGTTCAATACTTTTTTGGAATTAGTATAATTTTATTTAGACTATCTCTTAACTATCCCTATCTCCTGTTTCTAAAAAGTAGCACTTGACGCAGTTTGCTTATTAGATGAACCGGGCTCACATAATTCTTGCATTTCCCGGACTGTATCTTCACGGTTGATGCACTAATTGTGAATCACTCTGAATAAAGTGCAAACTAGATAAAGGTCCCGTCATTAAAACGGTTCCTGTTCATCACGTTTCAGACAACGTGTCTCTTGGAGAAATGGCCGCCAGAAAGAAACACACACGGCCCACGTTCAGCGGCCATCAGATCTTTGCCCTGGAGAAGACCTTTGAGCAGACCAAGTACCTTGCGGGGCCCGAGAGGGCCCGGCTGGCCTACTCCCTTGGCATGACCGAGTCCCAAGTCAAGGTAGACGTGCTCGCTGTATCCGTTGGCTCCCCGCTGACCTGCTCCGACGTCCTTTATGATCTATTATCGCTAACAAGTTGGAAGTGGAATTCCATAGCCATACAATATGAGAAAATGATTGATAGATCAATTGAAAGATCTATTGGTTATAATTATTCTCATGGCATATGAATTCAATTAGCATAGCTCATGGGACTAAGGCAGTGAAACAGGCAGGGTGTATTAGATTAACGCTGGGCGTAAAACACAAAGGAAGTACTAGAAAGCACGGTTCACATAATTGGAAAAGGTCAAAAAAAATAAGCAGTGAAGTTGAATTGAGACGGATATGACAGCTGAACCCTCAACACAGGTGTGGGTTCTTAACCCAGGTATCTAGACACAGGTGGCAGTTCCAAACACAGGTGAAGGTTCTAAAGATAGGTTGTTGGTTCAGAGATCAGAGATGTGGGTTCCAGACAGAGGTGTGGGTTCTAAATATAGGTGTTGGTTCTAAATACAAGTCAGAGTTCTAAACACAGGTGTGGTTTTCTAAACACGGGTCAGGGTTCTAAATACAGTTGTGGGTTCCCATCACAGGTGTGGTTCCAGAACCGGCGCACCAAATGGAGGAAGAAGAGCGCGTCGGAGCCCAGCTCCACGCAGGCCTGCGGGGGGCTGGGGGCTGGCGAGGCCTCAGAGAACGAGGTGGAGGACGAGGAGTACAACAGACCGCTGGACCCCGACTCGGACGACGAGAAGATACGACTGCTGCTGCGCAAACACCGCAGGGCCTTCTCCGTGCTGCGGCTCGGACCCCACCATGTCTGACACACGCACACACACACATGTACAGCAACTACACACACACGCTCGCTCTCACACACACACACACACACACACACAAGCATACATGTTCATACACACACAAACGCATAAGCATACTCGCACACACACACACACACACACACGTACACACACACGTACACACGCACACATAGACACGCTCGCGCACCCACACACAGACGGGCACCCACGCACACACAAACACACACACACACACACACACACACACACACACACACACACACACACACACACACACACACACACACACACACACACACACACACACACACACACACAAAAGGGCACTAACACACACTCACACACGCTCATAAACGCGCTTACACACACATGCACACACAGACACAAGCACGCACACACACGCACAAACATTCACATACACACACAACCACACCACCACACACTCCCATACGCACACAGGCACACGACCACACAACCACACAACCACACACACACACACACACACACACACACACACACACACACACACACACACACACACACACACACACACACTCCCAGCAGACATGCATGTTGCTATAAAGGGGAAGGTCAAATATTTCAAACTGTTAAAGCTATCAGTAATCAATGGGGAAAGAAGCATGTTCATACAGACCGTTTGGGTTAAAACAAACGGGACACCTGGTTGGGGTTTGGTACGGAGCTTGAATAAAGGTGGGGGGATTAGATAAATTATGCTTCCATTATACCTTCAAATGACAATAAAGAATACCTATTTTGTAAAAAGAAGAAAAATTATAATAACAAAGAGAAACCAGTTCAACATCCGCATGGAGCTTTTCATTCTCGAGAGGGGCGCTGAGCTCAACGTATTGAAACATGTTCATTCATGTCGACGTTTCCTGTTTTGTCTGGATCTATTTAACGTATCTTGAATTCTAAGGTCTTACTGAGAACTGAAACAGGCATAGTAATGTGTTTGGCTATAAATAAAGACTTCTTCAACAATGAAAGTGCAAGTGTATTTCATAGCTCCACGCAAGATCATAAACACCAACATATCAGACCTATTTGTTTCCAAAACACTTGTTATTGTATCAAAACATCAGCAAATAATTGTCCAATTACTAACAGATATTATTATAATTGATACAATTATTGTAAAAGCGACAAACACAGTCCGGAAGAGCTTTATCACCACAAATCACCGGAGACGTGTGGGAAACGTTTATCAGTGCAGCCGCACTGATAAGAAAAGGTGTAGCTCTCGTCACAACACACACGCAGGTTGGCTTCTTTCAAAAGGTGTCGTGATGGCCAAGCAGCGATCTGATTCATGGGTTTCAAAAGTCAAACAACGCTGAGAGGGTCAGGAAACAACAGGACATTTCAGCCGTTTGGTGGAAATAGCTTACTGTAATACTAATGAACTAATCCACAGTATTGTGGAACAAGGCATTTGCTATTAGACACTTATTGAACTGATTATATAGGCCTACTATGATGCTCAACATCTAAGATGGCTACAAACGGTAGCAGTAAAAGATTATAAATGTAATGAACACTGGTGTTACTTGTGCGATTTGTATTTGTTAAAACCAACCAAAATACAAGTAAAGATTTGTTCCTAATATATAAAAAAGAAGAAGGCCAAAAGACAGGATTGACGATTCCAGTTGAGTGACAGTTATTATGAATCGAGAGAGTGGGAAAATGACTCAATCCCTAATTGAAAGATGCAGGAGAAGGTCAAAGGTCAGATCACATGTCATTTACAAGCGTGCCGCGGCTGTGAGATGATCGCCTCGGCAACCCACTCTAACATAAAATCAATGGCAGCGGCGTGGCACGGTCGAACCCGGAGCCCCCAGCCTGTCCCCGCTGGAAGGTTCAATGGACTGTCATTACCGGGCAGATGGTGCAGTGGTGGTGGTGGTGGTGCAGCACCACATCAGCACCACAACCACTGCAACCACAGCAGTAGTGGTAGTAACTACTACTAGCGGTAGTAACCACTACTACTGCAGTTGTAGTGGTGGTGGTGCAGAAGTAGTGGGGGTGGTGGTGGTGGTGCAGCAGCAGTAATGGTGGTGGTGCAGCAATAGTAGTGGTGGTGCAGCAGCAGTAATGGTGGTGGTGCAGCAGCAGTAATGGTGGTGGTGCAGCAATAGTAGTGGTGGTGCAGCAGCAGTAATGGTGGTGGTGCAGCAGCAGTAGTGGTGGTGGTGCAGCAGCAGTAGTGGTGGTGGTGCAGTAATAGTAGTGGTGGTGCAGCAGCAGTAATGGTGGTGGTGCAGCAGCAGTAATGGTGGTGGTGCAGCAATAGTAGTGGTGGTGCAGCAGCAGTAATGGTGGTGGTGCAGCAGCAGTAGTGGTGGTGGTGCAGTGATAGTAGTGGTGGGGCAGCAGTAATAGTAGTGGTGGGGCAGCAGTAATAGTAGTGGTGGTGCAGTAATAGTAGTGGTGGGGCAGCAGTAATAGTAGTGGCGGGGCAGCAGTAATAGTAGTGGTGGTGCAGCAGTAATAGTAGTGGTGGGGCAGCAGTAATAGTAGTGGTGGGGCAGCAGTAATAGTAGTGGTGGGGCAGCAGTAATAGTAGTGGTGGGGCAGTGGTAATAGTAGTGGTGGGGCAGCAGTAATAGTAGTGGTGGGGCAGCAGTAATAGTAGTGGTGGGGCAGCAGTAATAGTAGTGGTGGGGCAGCAGTAATAGTAGTGGTGGGGCAGCAGTAATAGTAGTGGTGGGGCAGCAGTAATAGTAGTGGTGGTGCAGTAATAGTAGTGGTGGGGCAGCAGTAATAGTAGTGGTGGTGCAGCAGCAGCAGTAATGGTGGTGGTGCAGCAATAGTAGTGGTGGTGCAGCAGCAGTAATGGTGGTGGTGCAGCAGCAGTAGTGGTGGTGGTGCAGCAGCAGTAGTGGTGGTGGTGCAGTAATAGTAGTGGTGGGGCAGCAGTAATAGTAGTGGTGGTGCAGTAATAGTAGTGGTGGGGCAACAGTAATAGTAGTGGTGGGGCAGCAGTAATAGTAGTGGTGGGGCAGCAGTAATAGTAGTGGTGGGGCAGCAGTAATAGTAGTGGTGGTGCAGTAATAGTAGTGGTGGGGCAGCAGTAATAGTAGTGGTGGTGCAGCAGCAGTAATGGTGGTGGTGCAGCAGCAGTAATGGTGGTGGTGCAGCAATAGTAGTGGTGGTGCAGCAGCAGCAGTAATGGTGGTGGTGCAGCAGCAGTAGTGGTGGTGGTGCAGCAGCAGTAGTGGTGGTGGTGCAGTAATAGTAGTGGTGGGGCAGCAGTAATAGTAGTGGTGGTGCAGTAATAGTAGTGGTGGGGCAGCAGTAATAGTAGTGGTGGTGCAGCAGCAGTAATGGTGGTGGTGCAGCAGCAGTAATGGTGGTGGTGCAGCAATAGTAGTGGTGGTGCAGCAGCAGTAATGGTGGTGGTGCAGCAGCAGTAGTGGTGGTGGTGCAGCAGCAGTAGTGGTGGGGCAGCAGTAATAGTAGTGGTGGGGCAGCAGTAATAGTAGTGGTGGGGCAGCAGTAATAGTAGTGGTGGGGCAGCAGTAATAGTAGTGGCGGGGCAGCAGTAATAGTAGTGGTGGTGCAGCAGTAATAGTAGTGGTGGTGCAGCAGTAATAGAAGTGGTGGTGGTGCAGTAATAGTAGTGGTGGGGCAGCAGTAATAGTAGTGGTGGGGCAGCAGTAATAGTAGTGGTGGGGCAGCAGTAATAGTAGCGGTGGTGCAGCAGTAATAGTAGTGGTGGTGCAGTAATAGTAGTGGTGGGGCAGCAGTAATAGTAGTGGTGGTGCAGTAATAGTAGTGGTGGGGCAGCAGTAATAGTAGTGGCGGGGCAGCAGTAATAGTAGTGGTGGTGCAGCAGTAATAGTAGTGGTGGGGCAGCAGTAATAGTAGTGGTGGGGCAGCAGTAATAGTAGTGGTGGGGCAGCAGTAATAGTAGTGGTGGGGCAGCAGTAATAGTAGTGGTGGTGCAGCAGTAATAGTAGTGGTGGGGCAGCAGTAATAGTAGTGGTGGGGCAGCGGTAATAGTAGTGGTGGGGCAGCGGTAATAGTAGTGGTGGGGCAGCAGTAATAGTAGTGGTGGGGCAGCAGTAATAGTAGTGGTGGGGCAGCAGTAATAGTAGTGGTGGGGCAGCAGTAATAGTAGTGGTGGGGCAGCAGTAATAGTAGTGGTGGGGCAGCAGTAATAGTAGTGGTGGGGCAGCAGTAATAGTAGTGGTGGGGCAGCAGTAATAGTAGTGGTGGTGGTGCAGTAATAGTAGTGGTGGGGCAGCAGTAATAGTAGTGGTGGTGCAGTAATAGTAGTGGTGGGGCAGCAGTAATAGTAGTGGTGGGGCAGCAGTAATAGTAGTGGTGGGGCAGCAGTAATAGTAGTGGTGGGGCAGCAGTAATAGTAGTGGTGGGGCAGCAGTAATAGTAGTGGTGGTGCAGCAGTAATAGTAGTGGTGGTGCAGCAGTAATAGTAGTGGTGGGGCAGCAGTAATAGTAGTGGCGGGGCAGCAGTAATAGTAGTGGCGGGGCAGCAGTAATAGTAGTGGCGGGGCAGCAGTAATAGTAGTGGTGGTGCAGCAGTAATAGTAGTGGTGGGGCAGCAGTAATAGTAGTGGTGGGGCAGCAGTAATAGTAGTGGTGGGGCAGCAGTAATAGTAGTGGTGGTGCAGCAGTAATAGTAGTGGTGGGGCAGCAGTAATAGTAGTGGTGGGGCAGCAGTAATAGTAGTGGTGGTGCAGCAGTAATAGTAGTGGTGGGGCAGCAGTAATAGTAGTGGTGGTGCAGTAATAGTAGTGGTGGGGCAGCAGTAATAGTAGTGGTGGGGCAGCAGTAATAGTAGTGGTGGGGCAGCAGTAATAGTAGTGGTGGGGCAGCAGTAATAGTAGTGGTGGTGGTGCAGCAGTAATAGTAGTGGTGGTGCAGCAGTAATAGTAGTGGTGGGGCAGCAGTAATAGTAGTGGCGGGGCAGCAGTAATAGTAGTGGTGGGGCAGCAGTAATAGTAGTGGTGGGGCAGCAGTAATAGTAGTGGTGGGGCAGCAGTAATAGTAGTGGTGGTGCAGCAGTAATAGTAGTGGTGGGGCAGCAGTAATAGTAGTGGTGGGGCAGCAGTAATAGTAGTGGTGGTGCAGTAATAGTAGTGGTGGGGCAGCAGTAATAGTAGTGGTGGTGGTGCAGTAATAGTAGTGGTGGGGCAGCAGTAATAGTAGTGGTGGTGCAGTAATAGTAGTGGTGGGGCAGCAGTAATAGTAGTGGTGGGGCAGCAGTAATAGTAGTGGTGGGGCAGCAGTAATAGTAGTGGTGGTGCAGCAGTAATAGTAGTGGTGGTGCAGCAGTAATAGTAGTGGTGGGGCAGCAGTAATAGTAGTGGCGGGGCAGCAGTAATAGTAGTGGCGGGGCAGCAGTAATAGTAGTGGCGGGGCAGCAGTAATAGTAGTGGTGGTGCAGCAGTAATAGTAGTGGCGGGGCAGCAGTAATAGTAGTGGTGGGGCAGCAGTAATAGTAGTGGTGGGGCAGCAGTAATAGTAGTGGTGGTGCAGCAGTAATAGTAGTGGTGGGGCAGCAGTAATAGTAGTGGTGGGGCAGCAGTAATAGTAGTGGTGGTGCAGCAGTAATAGTAGTGGTGGGGCAGCAGTAATAGTAGTGGTGGTGCAGTAATAGTAGTGGTGGGGCAGCAGTAATAGTAGTGGTGGGGCAGCAGTAATAGTAGTGGTGGGGCAGCAGTAATAGTAGTGGTGGGGCAGCAGTAATAGTAGTGGTGGTGCAGTAATAGTAGTGGTGGGGCAGCAGTAATAGTAGTGGTGGGGCAGCAGTAATAGTAGTGGTGGGGCAGCAGTAATAGTAGTGGTGGTGCAGCAGTAATAGTAGTGGTGGTGCAGCAGTAATAGTAGTGGTGGGGCAGCAGTAATAGTAGTGGCGGGGCAGCAGTAATAGTAGTGGCGGGGCAGCAGTAATAGTAGTGGCGGGGCAGCAGTAATAGTAGTGGTGGTGCAGCAGTAATAGTAGTGGTGGGGCAGCAGTAATAGTAGTGGTGGGGCAGCAGTAATAGTAGTGGTGGGGCAGCAGTAATAGTAGTGGTGGTGCAGCAGTAATAGTAGTGGTGGGGCAGCAGTAATAGTAGTGGTGGGGCAGCAGTAATAGTAGTGGTGGTGCAGCAGTAATAGTAGTGGTGGGGCAGCAGTAATAGTAGTGGTGGGGCAGCAGTAATAGTAGTGGTGGGGCAGCAGTAATAGTAGTGGTGGGGCAGCAGTAATAGTAGTGGTGGGGCAGCAGTAATAGTAGTGGTGGTGGTGCAGCAGTAATAGTAGTGGTGGTGCAGCAGTAATAGTAGTGGTGGGGCAGCAGTAATAGTAGTGGTGGGGCAGCAGTAATAGTAGTGGTGGGGCAGCAGTAATAGTAGTGGTGGGGCAGCAGTAATAGTAGTGGCGGGGCAGCAGTAATAGTAGTGGTGGGGCAGCAGTAATAGTAGTGGCGGGGCAGCAGTAATAGTAGTGGTGGTGCAGCAGTAATAGTAGCGGTGGGGCAGCAGTAATAGTAGCGGTGGGGCAGCAGTAATAGTAGCGGTGGGGCAGCAGTAATAGTATTGGCGGGGCAGCAGTAATAGTAGTGGTGGGGCAGCAGTAATAGTAGAGGTGGGGCAGCAGTAATAGTAGTGGCGGGGCAGCAGTAATAGTAGAGGTGGGGCAGCAGTAATAGTAGTGGCGGGGCAGCAGTAATAGTAGTGGTGGGGCAGCAGTAATAGTAGTGGTGGGGCAGCAGTAATAGTAGAGGTGGGGCAGCAGTAATCGTAGTGGCGGGGCAGCAGTAATAGTAGTGGTGGGGCAGCAGTAATAGTAGTGGCGGGGCAGCAGTAATAGTAGTGGTGGGGCAGCAGTAATAGTAGTGGTGGGGCAGCAGTAATAGTAGTGGTGGGGCAGCAGCAGCAGCAGTAGAGGTGATGTGATTGGACTTCGGAAAAGGCAGAGGGGAATGGATTCTTCCTTGTTTGCCTGCATGTGAAATTGACCAAGGGCCTGGATAAGATTCACGTTGTCCTTAAAGTAGCGGTTTATTAGAGGCTCAACAAATGTTGCATTCCTGGACACAATGCAGTCTATTTTTAAGTTATGGGATTCTTTTTCTCTATCAGAGAACCTCACTCCCGTTTGTGCTTCAAATGAATGCATGGAATGGTCATGTTTTTACTTTTATCTTTGTTCAAGAATTCAGCAGAAATGTGGATTTGTTCCATTGCCCTTTTGGCAATGCCGCTGTACCCATATGTGAAGGTTATCCTGCTGCCCTTTAACTTGTTTAAACTATTCAGCCAACATTATCCCCAACAACACCTACATAGATGGCCTAGTCCTTAGTGAGGGGAATGGGTTATCTCTTCAATTGCAGCTTGATGATACTCTCTGACCTGATTGACGTGAAACTTTGAAGTGAAACTACAAACATGCCAGGAATTCCCAGGTGTGTAATGGTTCTTCCTTGTCTCCAAGACAAGACTACTAGATGTGCCGTACATGGAAGGTTTTCAAAGAATGTACGTATTCTGCGGCACTCATTCTGCAGACATTCAATCGATCAGGTCTGTCTGGTTTCTATTGATTAAGGTCGCAATATGCGAGACTCAAAACACAAATAACAGTATTCTGTCCAATCATTCTGGCTGTAAAGCGGTGTGAAGCAATCCAGCATAGCCCAGTGGTGAGAATCAAAACAGATTAGCCTAGCGATGGTGTGGGAGGGAGTGTTTCGGGCGTGGCAAAAGTATGATTCTTGGAAACGCAGAGGAACAGGCTGGCCAGCTTTGTTATTTGTAGAATGTATCAGTTATAGGATGTGATATTTTTGATGAGATTATTGAAATCAATATTGACCAGCATTGACTACAGAAATGTCAAGTATATTGCAAGCTAGGGGCGCAAGTTGAAATGTAACGCATTGCACATTTAAATCCATCTCTCTTGATGTGAGATTTGCAAAAAACATTCAAAATAAAGACATACAGGGTACCAACTTTTGTACACAATTTATTATCATGATTGTTATTATTTACAAACAAGGGAGATTGTAGTGTTCATTTTTGCGTATGGATTTTGAAACAGAATACAGAAGCGAATAGTCCAATGCACCTAGTGCTGGTGTAGGCCTTCTGTTAAAGCCGGGAGCACGGAGCATCAGAACGGATGGAGCTTGAATACATCACTGAAGGTCTGTGACGGGCAAACAGCCCTCAACCTCCTGACTCAAAACATTGTTTGTCTAAACAGGAAGGAGGGCGTCACCCCAGTGTATCATCAACATTCATCAAACCTTCAGTCAAAATATATATTATCTAAAATAGTATTCTAGCAGTCTTTGAAATACTAAATATAAAACCAGATCAAATCTTTTAAAACATGGCCGAAGACTGAAGTTTGAAGGCATTGCATAAACCAAACCTAACATAGAGCCGGTAGTTTGTTAGACCTCGGTGTGTCGTTCAGTGCTGCCATGGCGCGGGCAGACGCCCCCCCACACACTTTTTACATTACGTCTCCCAGAGTGCCTTCCCCTGGTAGGAGACGCTTGGGGACCAGAGACACAGTGTTCCTGGGTTGATACACTGTCTGGCCGCCAGTCAACTACCCTAAGTAGAACGTCTTCAGTGATGGGTGAGAACCATAAACATGCAGCAGCAAAAGAGGACATGGCTGTCAGCACATTCTTTCAGAATAAAAGCACTTGGTTAGAACAATAGATAAAGGAGACATCGGACTAAAACACACTCACCAAACAAGGCTACGACTATGATCGTGTACCCGTACCACCTTTTCAGTTGTTGAACTTTTTTAACAGCGGGTCATTTGTGGTGGAATTACACGGTACTTTCAGCAGATCTCTAAGTGTCCCAGACATACTATGTTTAGGTAATTGTTAATCACAGTTAACATCTCAGATTGACCTAAAATAGACCTAGTTCTATTTTCACATCAGCCTCCAACGACCGCCACACCAACCAATTAAAACAATAAATAAACAAGCTAAAACCAGACAAAGACAATTCAAACAAACAAACAACCATCTGTGGGCGCATGTCAGTGCAACCTTAATGAAACACACAATCAATAATGTTAGACATCACGGAATGTTGTTGGTTTGGTTAATGGGAGTGTTTGTGTGTGTGTCTGTCTGTGTGTGTGCATCTGTGTGCACTTCCTTGTGTGTATGTGTGGTGCACAGATTTGCATGTGAGAGATCCTTCATTGAAATGTATCCTCCCACCCATGTGCAGCAGAGCAAGAAGTAACAGATAAACGCCTACATATTTCCTGTGTCACCCTAACCCTGTGTTCCTGAGCCATAGCAGCACAAAGCCGTGCTCTGCAGACAGAGGCAGGAGCAACAGAAGGACACATACAGTCGGACCATTCATGGAATCCAAGGCGATCTCTGTATAAAGGCCCCGAATAAGAAGTCTGTCTATGCGTATGTGCATGTATGTATGTATGTATGTATGTATGTATGTATGTATGTATGTATGTATGTATGTATGTATGTATGTATGTATGGATGGATGGATGGATGGATGGATGGATGGATGGATGTATGTATGTATGTATGTATGTATGTATGTATGTATGTATGTATGTATGTATGTATGTATGTATGTATGTATGTATGTATGTATGTATGTATGTATGTATGTATGTATGTATGTATGTATGTATGTATGTATGTATGTATGTATGTATGTATGTATGTATGTATGTATGTATGTATGTATGTATGTATGTATGTATGTATGTATGTATGTATGTACGTACGTATGTATGTATGTATGTATGTATGTATGTATGTATGTATGTATGTATGCATGTATGTATTGTGGCAGACGCCAGGGAGGAGTGAGGGGAGTGGTAGGTCTGGCACCCGGCTGGCTCCACCCCCAAGCCATATATGGACTTCCTCCCTCTAACAAGGCAAGCCTGGGGATTGTTAAGCAGGGGTGCTTGGGCTTAAGAGGGCGAGCAAACAGTCGTGTAGGGAATGGAAGGGTAAGGGAAGGAAGGCTAGCGAAGCGAGGGCTAGCAAAGTGAGGGCTAGCAAAGCTAGGGCTAGCAAAGGACAGGCAGGATATGTGTGATTGCCTGGAAGCATGGACCGCCCTGAGAGAGAGAGACGGGGGGGAGGTGTTGGACGGACTGGAGCATAAAGGAGGTGGATGACCCTTTTCCAACCCTGGTTTGATTTACTCTGTAAATAAACCATTTACCCATTGGAACTGCTCTCGGTGTTGTGTTTTGTCTATTCAACCTGATAGCGTGGAAACCCCACACCCACTGGCCCGCTACAGTGTGTATGTGTGTGAGTGTGTGTGTGTGTGTGTGACCAGGTGGAAAAGACACCATGCAAGATACAGTGTTGAGGTGAAGACAGACAGACGGATGGCTAGGGGAGAGGGTTTGGGGGACAAGGTGAAGACAGACAGACAGACAGGTGAGGGTTTGAAGGGTGCAGGCGGTCGGGGGTCCACAGCAGTCCAGTCTGCGTTTCCCCCCCCCCCCCTCCCCCGCAAGACGTGGCCCCGAGCAGACTGCTGGGCTGGTGACTCCTCCCCCGCGGGCCTGCGGGGACACAACGGAGGGGGGGGTGACGCCATATAGCACTGACTCAACGACAGACTGCAGGACTGAAACAGGCAGTGCAGCAATGGTCCTGATGGCTGTCATTGCCTCGGACCCGTGGAGACGGGGAGTGGAAGAAGACTGATGACCTTATAAGGCATCAGGCTCCCTGGGGGGGCCGCCCCACACGTGGCTCAGTAAATATTATGGCCGATCATGTCGACCCTCAATGCGTTTAAATACTCACTGGGAACAGGGACATTGCATGTACAAGTGTGGATAAGGTTAAGAATAATATCAGGAATTTATGTTGGACTTAAGTGCATCGCAGATTATTAATACAGAATCTAGGTGAACTCTGAACAAGTGAGTCTTGAGTCCTTTGCAGAAGCTGGCCCTGACATCGGCAGGGACTTCGTTCCACCACTGCGCTGCCAAAACCGAAGAGTTGCTACTGGGGGCAGCCTAGCGGTGAGCATCCGATAGACATAGATCAGGTTAAAGGGCCGGAATACACAGGCTACAAAGGGTTATGGGTGTCTGGTGAGCTCTTCATCTTGGTTCATATGGCCCCAGCCTGGCCTACGGCCCCCTGGGGAGAAGGGGGCCGTGAGCTGGGGCCAGACTGCTGTGATCACTCTCCCTGAGCTGAACTGAGCCATGGAGCAATCATGACACACACACACACACACCTAAGCTCACCATTTAAAGGGGTGCGGGTCAGAAGCAGTTTGTCTTCAGGGAGAAGAAAAGGAAAACAGGCTGGAATAGAAAAGAAGAAACAACATTGAACTATATCATATCTTTATTACTTTTACCTTTATTTATAAAGCTACTTGTGCATGGCTACAAGGCAAACACTTCACTTAATCAAACCTTTAAATTAAGCAATGAGCGAGCAAACATTCTCTGAGATTGACGGCACATTAATAGTATTTTACAACGGCTACGAGCCAATCAGAATCAAGGGCCGAAACAATTTGTTTCATTATGTTTGATAAGAACACCCTACCTTATGATCGCCCATGCAGATGTTAGGACCCAGGGTGTTGTAGACCACGCCCATGTCCCCTTCATCATCGCTCTGCAACAAACAAATGTACATCTGCTGTCAAACTGTCATATGACGTGTTTGTGTGTGTGTACATATGTGTGTGTGGTGCACATGTGTGTGTACATACGTGTGTGTATGTATATGTGTGTGTGTGCGTGTTTGCATGTATGCATGGGTACATATGTATGTATGTGCAGACATGTTAGGGGTGCAATGGTACACTGAAGTCACGGTTCGGTATGAGTTCGGTACAATGAAGGGAAAACAAAAAACAAAAATGCAGAAGGCAATTACAATGTTTCAGGTTGTACCACTAGTGTCATAGAGTCTATCCCCTGAGCTAGCTGCAACAGCCTGAACTGTGTAATCTAAGATGTAAACAGTAAACAATAAGTACCCCAAATCATCTCCAGACTCCATCCGTAACTTGCCATCAAAATAAGACAATCAGTTATAAAACGGAAAATGCAGCATGTCTTATTTATGAAAGTGCAAAGTACTTAGAATAATAACAAAACAGCCACTTAGGCTAGAGCCAGTCCCACAATGAGCTTTCCACAAACGTGTCGTTTTTTACAGGCGGGTCAAATAATATAATAAAATACATAGATATCATTATCATATAATGTATATTATCACGGCCAAAAGCTGTGTGCGCTTCCAGATGATATTATGAATCTCAAACGCCTGCGTGGGTTCTCCGACGTCTCTGGTTCTTCCAATTCCACATCAATATGAAGTAGACTGAACCGCGACATGGAGGAGAAAGGGATTGTTGCCCTCGATTGTCTCCCGTAGGACAACAATCCCTTTCTCCACCATGTCGCGGTTCATGTACTTCAAGGAGTAAATGCCAAAGTTCCTTTCCCCCAATTCCTTCTCAACCATGGCTGAGATAACCCCCATTATGAATCTCGTTGTGGAAATACCAGAGACATCGGAGAACCCGACGTGTTATGCGCCATAACACCAACAGCAGAACGGCTCTCCAAATAACAAAGAAGTGTACAAGACTTGCGTTACAACACTGCTATCTCTGACTGACTCACTCACTCGACCGTCGACCTGACAAAAAACTGTAGCACTAGCCAGAAGGCGGAGCTCGGCTACCTAGAGGTCCATGCTACCTAGGCACCAATCAGGGCTGCAGTTTAGTTGCCCCTGAAGAACTCGCGTATCTTACATTAGTTCCGCATTACTTTGATTAATTCACCAGTTTTATTTAATTTTATACTTTGTATTCTCTGTGTAAATCCATGCACCGAACCGTGACGTCCGTAAAGATTCGGTTCAATACAAAAACATGTATCGTAACACCCCTAATACATGTGTGTGCATATTATGTGTTTGCATATGTGTGTCTATTTAGATATTATGTATGTGTGTGTGCGTGTCAGACTGACCCTGTGGAGGAGGCGCTGAGCCGCGGGGGACAGGAGGACGCGGTCGCACCAGGCGGGGCAGCGGGTTGTCATGTACTGGGTGGGCTCAGAGTAGTCCTCACTGTAGGGGTAACTGGAGAGAGAGAGAGAGAGAGAGAGAGAGAGAGAGAGAGAGAGAGAGAGAGAGAGAGAGAGAGAGAGAGAGAGAGAGAGAGAGAGAGAGAGAGAGAGAGAGAGAGAGAGAGAGAGAGAGAGAGAGAGAGAGAGAGAGAGAGAGAGAGAGAGAGAGAGAGAGCGTTGATTAAGGCAGTGGGTTTTAGTGAACTAGTGAATGTGTGATGTGATCAGAAGCTTAAAGTTTGTTTACCTTGGGGGAAATAGGATTTCCTCTTCCCTGATGACATCATGAAAGGCTGCGACCTCTTTATCATATTTAAGGAGCTGTAGTTAGGACAATTATTGAATATTTATAAAAGTGATTATATATTTATAACTGAATCATCCAAAAGTTTGATACAAGGTTGATATTTTATAAGAGTTCAAAGAAAAAAAAAACACAATAACTTTATAACTCTCTACACATAGTGGCAGGTGTAGTGAAACATGACCTAAAGCCGCAGGTGGCATTTTGGTTTTAATCTTCGACACTGGATCCCGATCCAGATAGTTGCCGGGCAACCAGCTGTGTTGTGTTGTCTTGGAGCCTGGGAGGTGGGATGAGGTAGCTAGTTGCAGGTGAAAGGTCAGGCCAGTGAACTCACCGCCTGGCCGTTGTCCTGCCTGAAGACGCTCTGGTGGAGGTAGTCAAACAGCTTGGTCTCGATGTGCAGCACCACCTGGGAACACAACACAGCTTTCTCCACCTGCTGCAGTAACACCCACACTCCTTCGTCCAACAGGAGCAATAGTGAACCAGAACACACGTCCAGAGAACAGAGCCCATGTTTACACTAATGAACCAGAACACCAGGGAACAGAGCCCATGTTTACACTAATGAACCAGAACACCAGGGAACAGAGACCATGTTTACACTAGTAAACCAGAACACCAGCCAGGGAACAGAGCCTATGTTTACACACAGGGGGGGGGTCCTGGTCGTCATGGCTACCTTATGATCGTTGTCCTTCTCCTCCCAGATGATCTTCTCCACCTCGTTGCTGCCGTCCTTGGTCACGGTCTGCACGTCCGTGGCTGTGGAGAGGTCCTGCTCACGTGCAGAACATGCAGACACACACAACACGCACAAGACACACACAAACACGCAAACACACACAGATCCATGGGTAAGAACAGGGTTCTTACCAGGTGTTTGTGGGGGGGGGGGGGGGGGGGGGGGGGGGGGGGGAATAGTACCCACCTGAACCAGGCTCAGCGCGTCAAGGCGGAAGTTAAAGTCTCCGAAGAGGAAGAAGGGCAGAGTAGAACCCGCGCTGTGGGATATCCTGGAGGAAGACACCACGTTGGGTTCTGTTGTCTACCGTGTTTCAGCTCTTACGATGACTCGAGCGATGATAAGGAAAGGGACAGCTCATCGTTGTAATTAGCGTTACATTGTTAATTGTTAATCCACATATCGACACAGCATTTTAAATATCATGTCAAAAATGAATACTGCATATGTATCTGTTGTTGCAAGTATTTGTACAGACGTGTGCGCAGGAAGGCGTCAGGTCGACTGTGGGCATTGGGGTTCAAACCAGAAGCTTTGGGCAGAGTCAAACCCCTGTCCACTTGACCACCAGCTCTCTGTACAACTTTGCTAATGCCAGCGACTATCTATTGACCTGGTCCTCAGATTGTACTTGGGTTACTCTGACGTGACTGCCCTCCTCTCCACAGACTGCGTGCACAGCGGTTGTGATGCTAACCTGTCGATGACATAGCGGAGGGCTGTCCTGCGGTTGTCAGAGTAGACGGAGGGGCTGGAGTTGCAGGCGATTAGGTTGGAGGCATCGTGGAACAGGTGGACGTTGACCAGGTCCAGACCTCTGTTGATAAAACGGCCAATGTACACATGGTGACGTGACCGACATGTGTGCATAGATAAAAATACACCTCACTTCCTCCCCTCATACACATGTAAACACACACAGACACACCTTGACATACATACAGTACATCAACTGCAATCGCACAAATCCACGCATAGTCTCATAGTGTGTGTGTATGTGTGCGTGTGTGTCGCCGTGGCGATGTGGGGCATGCTGGGTAGTGACTACGGAGCTTATCGCTGAGGTGCTCCTGAAGCAAAGCCAGTCCACAAAAAAAAACACATTAGTCTTGTGTGTGCAGCTTTCAGCCCCTTTCTCTCAGTGTCACCAGAAGACAATTAATGGGCCTTTAAGCGACGAGCTCCGTCCGTGAAACAACCCCCGCTTGAAGACACTGAGCAAATAGCAACAAAGCACTGGCAAAACACAAGCGCTGTTTGCTGAAGCGGCCTTAGTTCCCGTCCCTACAGCAACTGTGTGTGAGCGGCTAAACCTCCGAACAAAAACGTAGGAGCTCTAATCCACGTTCATTGTTGTGTGGACCGTTGAGCTTTGGCTGGGTC
Source organism: Gadus chalcogrammus (assembly GCF_026213295.1). NCBI lineage: Eukaryota > Metazoa > Chordata > Actinopteri > Gadiformes > Gadidae > Gadus > Gadus chalcogrammus. The sequence goes on from NC_079417.1 coordinate 18,666,967, forward strand.
TAAACTTACAGACACAATGACCTGGGTTTGGTTTTCACATCCTTTCTGCAGTCATTTGGAATTGCTCCGACTTTAAGTCAGCTTGGATACGAATGCTTGAATCTGAACCAACGTAGTTTTGAATTACGATTTGAATTACGCAGCATCTAGGGGAGGAATGTTTGGAGCTCCTCATTTGGGTGGAGGGGAGGAAGAGACCCAACCCACTAGACCAGGGGGAGAGTCTTCCTCCTGTGGGGATGAGCAGCAGAAGGCAGGAGGCTACGTACTGGTTGTGTATGAGCCAGCGAGTCCTCATGAATCCCTTCCTCGACCACTTGAACTGCGAGGGACACACAGACACACAGCGATTAAAGGAACACACAAAACAGCAGGGAGCAGAATGCTGGTGATTATTGATTCCTCCACATCATTTGTCCCATCTCCCTGTCAGCGCAGAGTGGACCTCATCCACTGTCCCCCCCCCCCCCCAACATTCACCATTCACCATTCGAATGCATCCCCCTGCAGCCATGCAGATGCATACTCACATCAGGCCAGAAGTTCTTGGGGAACTTCTCCTTCTCCACCGTGGCTACACCGTCCAGGGAGCCCACAAACTTGCTCTGTCCCGACACCACCTTGAAATCCTTCACTGATAAGAGGCCCGGAGAGACCGTACAGAGAGACAGAGACAGAGAGATACAGAAAGACACAGAGAGGGAGCAGTATGAAACACAGAGAGACAAAGAGGAAGACACACAGAGGAAGACAGAGAGAGAGAGATAGAGAGACAGGAAGACAGAGAGAAAAAAAGACAGAGAGAGACGTACGGAGACACACAGAGAGAGAGACAGGCAGAACACGATAGAGAGGGGATTAAGAGATACAGAGAAAATTAGTGAGGGAATGGGGAGAGAGAGAGAGAGAGAGAGAGAGAGAGAGAGAGAGAGAGAGAGAGAGAGAGAGAGAGAGAGAGAGAGAGAGAGAGAGAGAGAGAGAGAGAGAGAGAGAGAGAGAGACAGATACAGTTATAGAGGGGAGAAGATAGATGAAGAGAGTGAGATAGAGAGGAACCAAGGTGAGTGAGAGGTTGAGAGAGAGAGAGAGAGGGAAAAGATTGAATAGGAAGTACAGAAAGAGAAAAGAGAAAGGGAGGGAGGAAAGAGTTGAAGAGAGACATAAGGAGAGAGAGAGAGAGACACACTCACAAATAGATAGAGAGAGAGAGACAGAGATAGAGTGAGTGAAAGAGTGAGTGAGAGAGAGAGAGAGAGAGAGTCATGAAGGGTAAAGAGTGGGAAAACATGCAAACAGCAATCAATAAACTGGTGTTAACCTCATCAGAGCGGCGTACAGCAGCCCAGGATCTATAAGCCGCCATTAGAGGGAGGCTATGGGGAGAGAGGCTCCGGCGGACAGGGAGAGAGAGGGAGAGCCTGCCAGGGCCTGGGATGTTTATGGTCCTTCCATGAGGTCTTCCAAAGGGGCTTTCTCAACCCCTAACGTGACCGGACTGTGCAACAGGGAAGAGAGGAGCCGCTGCCTCCCCCCCAACCCCACACACACACACGACTGGCAATCATTTCAATTTCTATAGAATATGCTCCCCTGACTGGAATATGTGTAATTATATGCAGGGAAGGTGTGTCTGTTCCTCTCTGAATTAGAATGATGATCTTGGATTCACGAGGGAGGGACACTTTGCTTGATTTATCATTTCCTCTCTAGTAAGAAAAATACAAATACAAATACAAGCAGCAATATAAATAATAATAACCATAATAATACTGATAATAATCATCACAATTATCATTATCATATTATTAAAATATTATTATCTAAAAGGTCAAATAATTGTCACCGTTTTTATTAGATTGTGGTCATAGCTATTATTACTACCATTATTATAATTATGATTATTAATTAATCAAAAGTGCATCCCTACTGTGTTGCATGGACAGACGTGTACCTACCAGCGAAGTCGTACTGGTAGACGTCCTTCAGAGACGCGTGGATGAAGTACATGCTGCCCAGCGCCTGTGAGGAACACACCACGGCTCCGTCAGCTGGACTCAAACAGCCAATCAGAGCCCTGCTCTCACCCAGCCACCTAGACAGTTGAACAGGTTCTAACGACAGGCCGCTTTAAGGGTTTCCCCTCAGGCACTGGGGGCCGACGATGAGCATGACACTATGGAGTTAAACATGTCCTGGAGCAGAGTTCCTGCAGAGCAAGGACGGGTGATTCCATCTGGGGCGGCATGTGGCTCAGGAGGTAGAGCAGGGTTGGCTGGTAACCGCCGGAAGGTTGCTAGTCTGATCCTCGGCTCCACCTAGAGAGCAGAGGTTTCCCGGATTCACCCTCCCTCTAACTGCTCCAGACGAGCTGGCTGTCGACTAGGGTTGTTGACACCGCCGTTGGTGTGTGAATGCGTGCATGAATGGGTGAATGCTAAGCAATATTGTGAAGTGCTTTGATTGGCCACTGGTTAGAACAGCGCAATATAAGTGTAGTCGATTTACCATTTAACCTTTTAATTCCAGTTTCCTTGTTCAGAGCTTCTCAGTGAAACGTTTCAACCAAAGAAGAGAATATAGGAGCAGTTGTTTGGCGGCCCACTCCCAAATGAATCCAGCGTGCCCCCGGACATAAATGAGCGTTAATAGAGATGTATAGTGTGTACTCACTCTCACAGACACACACGCGCACACTTTGGCACCCAATCATCGTTGACGTGGCCCTGACAATTTTTTTAATGTACTAACTGCCCGCTCCAGTGATCTGATTAATCACAGGCTCAGAGATCAATAGAAACAGAAAATTAAAACTATTTGAAACGTATTAAGCAGCAGGAGCCCTGCTGTCCGTCCGCGGGAACGAGGGGCCGAAGAGAAATCTTCCAGGGGCCCAGAGGGTGTGACGGAGCCCCCCCCCCCCCCACACACACACACACACACACACACACACACACACACACACACACACACACACACACACACACACACACACACACACACACACACACACACACACACACACACACACACACAGGTCCCTGAAGGGACCATTAGTCTTGGCTGCCAGAGCACCATCATTATCTGATGGAAGGGGTCTTGATGTTAGTGACTTAACTTCTCCTACAAAGAAAAGCTCCAGAAGAGGTTGAGAGGTTGAAACCAGTGTTCTCTGTATTCATGCCCTTCTACTTCTATTACAGGTATATCTTTATGGTATAGATGAAACACCCTTCAGATTTAACGCCATAGAAAACAATGTGTCGCTGATTTCATTGCTCCTTTGAAAGACCTTCAGCTGCTGTACGTGACACATGAGCGCGTGCAATACTGAAATACTAAAAATACACGTTTATTTATCATCAGCCAAATCTATCACAGCTGGACATGAACTGAACCATCGGGACTGTTGGTGTGTTTTCCTTGGTATAGGCACTAGTTACCAAACCCCCCCCCCCCCACACACACACAGAAAATACCGCCCCCCTACACACACACACACACACACACACACACAAACACACACTGTCCTCCACAGACTCTGTGCTACACTTATCTTCATCCATCAGGTTTGTGCACAGTTTAATAATAAAATATTGACTTAAAAGCGATTTTTTATCAAAACATCATTTGTACTTGGGAATGCATGCAAGTCCACCCCCCCCACCCCCTCCACTGAAGCTGTCCCCTTCCCTCCCACCCTGTCCCCCCCCCCCCCCCCCCCCTCCCAGCCTGTCCCCCTAAACTCTCTGCAGGCCCGTGACTGATGATGCTCAGCCAAAACAAACAAATTGAAAATCAATGCAGCTGGCATGGACAAAATTAGACAGCGGCTGGGAGGGGGTGGTGGTGGTGGTGGTGGTGGTGGTGGTGGTGGTGGTGATGGTGGTGGTGGTTGGGTTGAGTAAGGTGGGATGGGTAGGTGGGGTGATGGTGGTGTGGGGGGCTGGTTGTGTGTGGTGGGATGAGGTGGGGTGATTGGGTGGTGGGCTGGGGTACGGGTGCATTTCGGGTGGAGGAGGGTGGGGGGGGGGTTCCTTACGGGGCAAAAGGGAGCAGGGAGAGAGACCCCCCCGAGTCCCCCTCCCCTGAGTGGTACTCATTGTGTACAAATAGCCTGGATCAACCGTTTTAATCTGGGGTTAAATGTATTGACTGTTCTCCCACCCCCTCTCCCCTCAAAAAACCCATTACACCTGGCCCTGTGAGTCCCCCCCCACCCCTAAACCCCCACCCCACTGCTGTCCCATGCAGGGGCCCCACCGCTGACCCCTACTGTCAGGACCCGGGCGTGGCGGGCGTCACCTGGAGGAGACAGGGTTAATAGTTTAAAACACACTGAGCCCCTGTCCCCCCTCCCCCCTCCATCCCACTGCCCCCCCCCAATCCCCCTTCACGGCCCCCCTCAACCCCACTGTCCCCCTCTCCCCCCATCACCCCACTGTCCACCACCCTTCCCCCCACTGTCCACCTCCACCACCCTTCCCCCCAGTGTCCCCTTCATCCAACTGTCCCCCCATCACCCCACTGTCCTCCACCCACCTCCAGCCACTAGGGGATGCTGCAGAGACTACAAGAACCACATGTGGTCTGCCTCCTCAACCCAAGAAAGGTTTTAATCCAGTTGGACACGAAAACACAACCGGTGAAAGAAACAAACAGATCAAAGAATTATTCCACAAATGATCACACACAAAGTGTTCACCACACCAACGTGTGGATCGGTGGGGCTTTGGGGAGAGCAGCGCTGATGGTTTCCGTGACATACGGGGGGAATACGAGAGTGCAGGGCAGCATGATGTGTGGGCCAGCTGTGTAATGGAGGGTGTAGCATCGCGGCTACACAATGCTACGACAACGGCCTTTTAATGAAGGCTTAGGGTGACTGATGAGAGCCGCGTGCCAGCCGGCTCTGAATGTAACGCACTTTAATGATCTCACTTTTGTTTGCGCCCCTACGCCACCTTCCGATAGCCAATAGCGTGATGGGGTGTAATTGCCGTAACAACGCACTGTATCACCAATCACAGGGATGGATGTGTGGAGCGTGGAGCCTGGGGTTTGACCGTGAGTCTGAGCAGACCCAGTCTCTGCCCTGCATTTAGATAATAAAGTTATATATCTAAAACATCAGAGTTCATAAGACGGAACGATTAATAGGCTTGAAACAATGGGCTGACTAATCAATTAGCTGATCGACAGAAGATGAATGGATTATCATTTTAGTATCGATTGACGTTAGAGTGAAGAAAAAATAACAACAATTTGTTGATGATAGCTTGAAAATAATTATTAATGGGTGGCTTCAAGTTCCTTGAAATTTTTAAAGTGCTTCATGAATAAGTTGGAGTATTATAACTACAACAAGGATAGGTTGACATGAACGTCTGTTTCTAGAAAGGGTTCTGAGGGGAGAGAGTGTAGATGCCGCGGCTGTAATGGCGCTTATGTTGAGGATGCTGCCATCTAGCGGAGAAATGTTTTTACTAAAACTGAATTACTCGAATGAGGATTGTGCGCGTTGGAAAACAGCTTTCTTCACTCAAGAAAAAGCATTACTCATAAGTAAAATATAGAAAGGTAAATATATTAACATTTAATCAAAAAAATAGACACGGGATAAAAAAAAAAGGATTTTGATAATTTAAGGATAGTTTCATCACATTCAATCATTTCTAAGTAAGAAAAAAAATATTAAACAATAAAAACCACACTGTAACATGTTGGAAAATCTTTCTTTTGTTGGGTATTTCCTCAAGTGAAAGAACCGGCTGACCCAAGCGAGCGGACAGGGAAACATGATTAGGGTAATACAAGATGAGAGACAATGAAGAAATGTCATTCAAATGTCACAAAAGTATTTTCCAAAGTCATCCAACTCAAGCGCAGTCTCTCTGGTTCTCACCGTAAATCTGTCCTCCGCTTTGAACTGGTTGTCCACATAGATGCAGGTCCTGTCGTACGTCTTCATCTCCCCGCTGGACTCGATACTCCTGCAGCAGAAACACTCCTATAGTCTTTACTGTAGTAGAAACTCTGATGATACTCTGATGTTCTTAGTTTTACTTGGTGAATGTTTTCACCAAGCACACATTTTCTTTAGTTTGGATCAAAGCTTCGCTACAAAAGATTAACAAATAAACCTCTGTTACAGGCTAATACATATATTATTATTAGTAGTGTTACCATTAATAATTGAATATGTTACACTACTAAGTTTAATTTAATAAGTATTAAATAAAGATCTAGACTAAAGAGCATTTAACGGTTGAGACGTGATGACCTTTGCACCACACGTACACACACCAAAGCCCACCTAAAGAAGTTCTCAGCATGGCCCATGTTGAGCATGTAGTCCTTCCCCCCCACCTCTTGGAAGTGCAGGGCAATAAACTGGGGCTTGTGTCTCTGGATGGTCTGTTGAGAGAGAGAGAGAGAGAGAGGAGAGAGAGAGAGAGAGAGAGAGAGAGAGAGAGAGAGAGAGAGAGAGAGAGAGAGAGAGAGAGGAGAGAGAGGAGAGAGAGAGAGAGGAGAGAGAGAGAGAGAGAGAGAGAGAGAGGAGAGAGAGAGAGAGAGAGAGAGAGAGAGAGAGAGAGAGACGCATGCATAGGGTCAACACAGTTTATTACAGTGAGAGGTAAACTTATCCATTTGAGGTCATAGGAAGAAAAAAGAAAAAAAGCCGATTTTTCCACTGCGATGGCCAAGGCTGTGGCCTTATTTGGGCGGTAAAGGAAAAGTCTCACGAGAGTCTTCTATGAGAGAAGTTGTGCTAATTTATGATTTTATTTATTCATTTGTCTTCTCCTGGGTCCAACTTTTACCAATCATGGCAATCCCAAAACTGAGCCGAGAACAACCTACAAAAACACACGTTGTGTTTCTACTCTGGATGACAAGCAGAGTTCCTATCTTCTTACGGCTGCTGCAGTGATTTACGACAGAGCAGGCAGAGCCGGACACCAGACTCACCGCGTAGAACTCCTGCAGCCATCCACTCTGAATCTCGCCCACCTGTGAAGAGAACAAAACCAATAACTTCTCCAGCTCAAGGGTGTGAGCCTCTACAGACCCGGACACACGCACACACGCACACACAGACCAAGACACACACAGACCTGGACACACACACACACAAAGGGAGCAGTACGGAGAGACAGCTCCGGTTGATCTAGAGCCAAAACGTTGACAGCCAAAGTGACGTCCACGGGTAACGCTACCCGGACAGCAATACGAGGCAGAGAGGAAAAACTATGCTCAATTAATAGTTTTCTGTTTACTTTTTGTGAGCTAAAGTTAATATTACCAGGTCGTTTTTCCTACAAGGCCCCAGCAACCAACTCCGTCCTCTTTCTGAAGCCAACCGTGTATATGTAATATCTTATGTAATATCTTGAATAATATAAACCATGTGCCAACTGCTCTCCAGACACGCACACTCTAGGCCTTTTCTTCTTGTATGAGTCTAGTTTGATTGTTTGTGTCTGTCCGTGTGTGTCTCTGTTTGTGTGTAGGTGTGCGTGTAGGTGGGCATGTGGGTGTGTGTGTATGTGTGTGTGTCTATGTGTGTGTCTGTCCGTGTGTAGGTGTGTGTGTGTGTGTGTGTGTGTGTGTGTGTGTGTGTGTGTGTGTGTGTGTGTGTGTGTGTGTGTGTGTGTGTGTGTGTGTGTGTGTGTGTGTGTGTGTGTGTGTGTGTGTTTGTGTGTGTAGGTGTGTGTGTGTGTAGGTGTGTGTGTGTCTTCGATGTGTCTGTACATGCCCTTCTCAAGTAGCCAACGAGAGCTCAGAGCCTCCTCCTGTGCTCTTTGGACAGGTGTGTTTTAATGTGGACAATAGGAACATAAAACATGCATGAGTATAACAAATCCTCACAGCGTACGTCAGACCCAAGCCCTTCACCCATCACAACAGCATCTCCTTTTTTAATAACGCTTTAATCCAGCAGGACTGGATTAAACAACACAATACAAATCAGTGTTAATGTAGCGGTGGCTAGAGTTCGACTCCCCCTGCCCAAAGGTAACCGACTCAGTTTGATTCCCAAAGGTTTGGAATAACAACCGTCACTGAACTCACTGAGCATTGCTTTCCTGCAACAGCATCTACTCCAAGAGTAAAAGGTCAATGGAAGTGGCTTGTATTATGGGATGCAAAGGTGACCCAAAACAAATGTGAGGTAATTATGAAACAACCTTCAACTCAACCAAAAGAGAGGAATTACTTGGTGGTGGCATTTGAATTTCCTGACCACTCTGGGGGGGGGGGGGAAGCGAGGTTCGGGATGGGGTCAGGTGGTGGTGGTGGTGGGGTGGGGGCAGGTGAACCTGTGCCATGCTCAGCAGCACATTTGCATCCTGCATTTGCATGGCATCACAGAGAGGAGAGTACAACCATGAGCTCAGAGCCTAAAGTCTCCAGGCCCAGAGAGAGCTATTTATTTACAGAGCAGAACCCTGATGTCTGCTCGGATCCAGCCAGGAGCCGATCAGACAACGGTTTTCATGACCATCAGTTTGAATGCAAACACGTTGCATGATAGCACAAGGCATAGTCTGTATGCTGGTTTTAGCGTTGTGCCAACATTCAGAAGGTGATTTCATGGTTTAGTCAAGGGGAAATGTTGAAATGCCCAACTTCCGTCTGAGACATTACGACACAAGAGCTCTTCTGAGGTAAAAGCCAGTCAACAAATTAAAGATCACCAAATTAAAGATATGCTTGTCTAGCGTTAGGACACACATTTTCTTGGTAATGACCATTTCAATATTCATGCTGTATAAAGTTGCTATATGCTAACCATATGTCCACACATCTGGACTTGAGTAATGCACTGAGTCTTTATCGGGAACATCACTGGGGGTCATACAGTCACCACTACACAGTTCACTGGATTACAGTGCAGCACACTGGATCACTGTCTGCTCAAGTTCCTGGGCTTATCCTGAAAGCTGGGTAAATGTTTACACAAATCTGTGTGTGTGTGTGTGTGTGTGTGTGTGTGTGTGTGTGTGTGTGTGTGTGTGTGTGTGTGTGTGTGTGTGTGTGTGTGTGTGTGTGTGTGTGTGTGTGTGTGTGTGTGTGTGCGTGTTTCTGTGGAAAAGCTTTGCTGTCCCTACGGACATCATCTTTCTGTTTACAAAGTTTTCCCACAATGGGATCTAACATGTTTTAGTTTGGTCTCAGATAGGCCACCGGAAACATGGAGCTCAGCCAAATTTCCATGAGTGTATCCCCCCCATCACACACACACACACACACACACACACACACACACACACACACACACACACACACACACACACACACACACACACACACACACACACACACACACACACACACACACAAAATCAAATGACAAATGGGCCCCAACATGTTATGACATCTTGTTTTTGCCATAAATAAAACAACGCACATTGCTGGATGAAGAGAGCAAAACACATCTACCACGATAAGGGATGAAATGCGCCAGACAGAGACACACCAACAGTGATGTGTACCTTCCCTGGTTAGATGCTTATATCACTTTGATCTGTGTTGTTTCATGAGTACAGGCACCGGGCTGTGTTCTTACACAGGAAGGACGGGCTGTGACGAGGTTGTGAACCAAAAGGAGCTATTATGATAATAGCTCAGAATATCGAGTGTTTGGTTCTTGAAAAGACAACACTTATTATTGGATTCCTCATTCCTCCGATTAGCAGGATGTATGTCAAAATGCAGTCAAGCACATGAATAAAGCGTAAGGGGTACTTTCCAAACGTAAACATGGTGTGTAAGCAGGACCAACAGTTTCTAAGGAAACAAGTACTCAATAAAACTACAGCAAAAACTCAAGTCGAGTTGTCTTCCTCAATACTTACATTATCAAACAGTGAGCCCACATTGGCGGTGATCAGCAGCACATCAGTGTGCGTTTCCATGGTGCACAACCCCGACCTGCAGAAACACTCCACGGAACTCCGAGTAGATCAACGACGGGTGCAGACCTTCTCTTCAGAGCTCAGGACGACCGTAAGGACCTCACTTCAAACTAGAATCGCGAAAAACGATAGATGCATATCTCTGGAGGAAGGCGTCTGACTTTCTTTCCCAACTAGTGGTCGACTGCTGATGGCGGGCTGTCGCTTCACGGTGTGGTTATAGAGCGATGAAGCGGCGTTCGTCTCCATCGTCGGTCAAAAAGTGGCCAAGTAGGCGGGGATTTGGGTCTTCATGGCGGTTAATTGGCCTACAGGGACTTAGCGGACTTAAAGGCTGGACGGGGCATCTGCTGCTGCGCTGCCAGACGCGGACTGGAGCGACGCGGTGATCCTCGCGGCGCGGCGGGGAGCGCTCGAAGGCCCCGCCCACACGGAGGCCCCGCCCACACACACTGCCGGTCGTAAATGCGGTGTCGCGATTATTTCCATCCTGCACCCAATTCACCCCAATCCTTACCCTGCACTCATTTGTTTATTCTGTGGGTAAACTTATTTTTAGTGAGATCTAAGAATTTTTTTATTTTATATACATAATGGATCTTCCCTCATAAAAAAAGCCTCACATAGGTAGACTATTAGTGTTTATGTTGATTTATGCAACGTGTAGCCTTGTTACTAGGCTTCACTATTCTTTTGTATGCAAATATACCAATTGCACACAGGGATACATTTGTTGGCCGATAAACCCTTCATTAGAGAATCATCATTCACTGTGGAATGAGTCTGTTCATACATTCCCGGGATATAGAAGGGCACTGACCTGGACATTCATATGCTCAACTAAACCAATGAGATTCAACACTGGACTATAGCTTTGGATTAAACAATTAAACTCAATAGTGAGCCCTTCATATTGTGCATAACGTGTAACAGCCGGTACCATATTGTGTTTAGAGTGTCGCTGATACAAGTATTAACCTCTCCTCATAGCATAAACGCATGTAGGGCTGGGGGTTCACCATCTTCTAGCAGTAACACAAGATGCCCAGGGGAAGCAAACAGTTAAAGGACCACCAGCAGAGCCTTTGCTTGCTCCACACAAGGAACTTGTCGAGCCATTTGGCAGCTCAGACTTCTCTTTCCGGAACCGTGTTCTTTAGTCGCAATTCCATCTCGAGGTGGTTGCCATGCGTTGGGGGGCGGGTTGCTCCCAACGCTGAGCAAGGCTAAGTGGGAGAGCAACTGCATTCTGGGCTTTGTCCCTGCAGAGATTCTGAGTAGACAGCCCATGTTCACATGGACACAGCCTCTAAGAATATTAAACAAGGCTTAAAGTCACAATCTTAGAACTTTTATTCTGACAGACATGTAACATCTTACGGGCTATTCCTGATAACACAGCAGAGCCGGGCCGCCGGTGTCTGGCGGAACGGCCAGGGCTTCCCTCCGTCGGGCCAGTCTTCAACAGAACCCAAACCCAGTCCAAGTCTCTCACGGGGACTCTGTCAGGAACCGGGCCAGGAGGAGGAAGAACGGAGCAGTGGAACAGGAGTGAATGGAGCGCTTGGCAAGCGCCGAAAGAACGAGGAAAACCCTCCAGTGTCCCGCTCCGAACAACATGTTTAATAAAGGTGGTGTAAAAAGAGTGGTGGGGAATACGTGCTCGATGGCCCCTTCCCAGGCTGGAGCTACGGGTTTAGTGATGGACTGTGGTGCATATTAGCTGGAACGAGGACATTAGCTGGGTCACATCTTCACAACCTCTGTCCAGATCCTGGAGTGGAGATATTTTTAACTTCATGATGTGACGAGTAAACATTCAGCGAAAAACAAGAACAGAAAGGAACCAGTAACAGGAGGACATCTCCTAAACAGAAGCCCAACATTGGCGACTTTGCACATACAATCTGGACTGTAATGTAAAACCTCTTCGAGATATAAACACCATAGAAATATATTCATAGCTAATGCGTAACAAAAATGGCACTACTGTCGCCTACGCCGCGTTGGATACTAGCCGGTCATGCGTCCCTTGTTGTCTGTCTCGAGACCAACCAGATGTATCCTTTGGAGTTCCGTATTATCCTAGGTCAGATTAGTAACAGAGCTGTAACTTTCAACATCGTTAACAATAACAAACGGGCTAATAAAAAGGAAAATCTGAAAATCATAACTACTGAAAAAATACAATGCCACAGGATGAATACAAAAACATTTGATGAGACAAAATGAAATCACTTGGCCTCCTTTGTGTGCACCGTATTGACAGTCTAACCAAATAACAAGAACAAAGTCCGGCCTCCCATTGGAACATTCCACGAGGGAGACTGGGAGGGGGCAGCGATGAGGCCCACCGTATGCTGCCCAGGCTGCACCCAGGGGGGGTCTTACAGGGAAGGGTGGACACCAGGGAGGGCCTTAGTCCGTCCTGGGGTCCTGGTAGCCTCTCAGGCTGGATTCAGCGGTCCAACCCGGCACCTCCCACAACTCTGCGTGGCTCCTGGCTGGAGCTCCTGGCCCATGTCCACTCCTCTCAGGGGCTTCAGGAGCGGCTGCGGTCCTCTTGGGCTCCCACCAGGATTTTGCTGTACAGCTTCTGCTGCTCCTCCTTGAAGGTATCCTTTACCTTCCCCCGCTTCAGCCCTCCGTCCCTGTAGACATTTATATTACATTTAGCAGGTCGCTTTTATCTATTGACTTGCAATGAGTACATTTGTCAGAAGAAGGAGAAACAATATAACGCTGTCGGTACAGTAAGGATGTTTTTAGAAGCAAGTGCCAAGAGCTAACAATAAGAAAGCTAGCATAAGAAGCTACACAATGCTTAGTACTATTTTTTAAGTGCAAGGACATACAACATACAATGAGTGCGTAAGAGGGGTGTGGGCGGGGGGGGCTATGCAGAGTCTAGGGGAACTCTGAACGGACAAACCAAAGCCAATGCGGTCAGCAACACTGTGTCAATACTGGGTACAGACATCCTATTGGCTACTGCTTATTTGTACTGGTAAGTAGTTGACTGTTTTAGCTAGTCCACTACTGGGTAAGCACTATAACCACATATCTCAAAAGTTATTACCAGTGATATTACCACAGATTTATTACCAAATAGTGAACCAACCACGACTCGTTTTCAGTATGCTCACCAGAGTAGGTCTACTAGTCCTCCTTGCCTGGCGATGGCAGCTTTCACTCGGTTGGCGAACTGCACGGCATCCTCCCCTTCCTGTCAACAGAGGCATGACAACACGCTGTCTGAGTCTGGTGCTCTACAGAAGGTTACATTGTGGATGTGTAGGGTCGTTCAGGGAACCGTGTGCAGGATGTACGCATCACAGGGATAGGGGAATGTAACTCAAAGTGAGGAAGGCTGGGACACATATCTTTCCTTGTATTCCATCAATGACTATAGAAGAGTCCAGCAAAAACCCCTTCAGCACTCCTGAGGAATATTGCACATCACAGCGTGGATGATTGTCATTGCACATTTAAAGAAGAGGGTAGCCCGGTCTTTCACTAAGCTCTATTCTGCATCTGTCTGCTTTATAGTACCGGCGCAATTGATTGAGTCCATTACCTCATCAAGTTAGCCTATGGTTATGCCTGTTCGCTGGATAGTTGCTTTGGTACCCAATTGTAATGAACCATATGCAAAAAAATATGAAACGACAATGTAACTAGCTATGTCCCCGCATGTGCATTTTCTGAAGAAATTCTTGTCGTTGGGCCAACTCGTCGTGCGCACAATATTCTGTGAACATGCTAACAGGCTAATGCTGGCGAGGCTAGGCTGTGCTGAGAAAATATCAGTTTCAAGTTAACTGTGCCAGCCTCTAAGCTCACGTTTGACTGCTCCCGGTTCATTTCTGCCCCTCAGGACATCTCTTCTCTGATATGGGGAAACCATTGGCCAATCACAGACGCTTCGATTTGTCATTTCGTTTCCAAATCGTAATCAGTTGGCTCTCCTTTAACAACATCTCTTTAAGAGCAGGAGCACGGTGGAGCCCTCACCTCTCTGAACATTGGGGGCAGGTACCACACGCTGCACACGATGGCCCAGCTGCTCATCATCCGCAGCAGGTAGCTGACCATGCCGTACTTGCTGCTGTTCCAGAAGGCATCTCCAAATCGGGGATCATACTGAGACATTGGAGGACAAAACACCATTAACACGTTTCAACGGACACGGTGCTCTACGATGTAAATAAGGAGGGTGTAGCCTGTGTCAGAGTGGTCAGAGTGACTTTGAAAAGCAACATACAGACACAATGCAGCGATGACTAACCTTGATGGCTACAGGGTAGACTTTGGCCTCAATCTCAAAACTGCCTTTCTTGAACATCATGACTGAGGTGTTGTTGATGCATGTCCCTGGGTTTGGAACAAACAAGTTCATGAATAAAAAGTTCAAAACTCCGTTACAACATTCCGTTTTTCTTCAACTGAACAACAACTGCACAATCCTACCTTCTGGGAAAATGAGAATAGGCAACTTGGACTTATCCTCTGCATGGTCACTTAGCCTGTGAAAAAAGAAATGTGAAACTGTTAGCATAACAAGTATTGTTTTTCGCAATTAATATCCAATTAAACTCCTGACATTAACGCAGAGCAAGAGTCCTGTGTGATAATAGCATGGGTGTTGTGTTACCTTTTGGCCACTAGATGGCGGTCTTTGACTTCAGAGCGTTCAAACCAAATGTGTGGGCAGGCTTTGACCATAGACCGCTGGATGACCCCCATCAGCCCCCCGTGGATCTGACCCACCTGGAACACACGCACAATACAAATACAGCTAGCTGATCTGGGAGCAGCCATCCTGGGAGAATAGGTGCTTGATCTCAGTATGCGAGCCCCTTCAGTGGAGCGCTGTGGTTACCATGGCGTAGCATCCGTCGCTGGCCAGGATGATGACGTCGATAGGCGAGGTGTGGTTGGCCACACAGATTCCTCCGTTCTTGGGTTTGTTCTCGCTGAGGAAGCCAGACAGGAAGAGTGTCAACATCAAATGATGACGCCCAAGGTGGATACATTTATTACAGGAAATACAGAGGAGTGTTGAAATAAAGAGGCCAGTAGTCAGAACGGCAGACGCATGAAGAGACTCCGTTTACCACTGCAGAGAAGAGGACTTGAACATGAGGTTTGTGAACCGGGAGGCATGCATTACCCCAAGCCTACGTTCCAGAGGCAAGTCACAGAGGCTCATCAAGGCTGAGAGAGCCAGAGACTCATTAAAGGAAGCAAGTACATATTTAAGCCAACCTGCAAACCTTCAACACATTGTAGTGCGGGTGGCTACCGAATGAAATATTTTTGAAGGCTTGCACCTTTAATTAATATCTACATATGGGTACGGCAGTAGCTCAGGTTGTAGAGCAGGTTGACTTTAACCGGTTACTAGATCGATCCCTGTCTCCTCCGAGCTGAGTATCGAGGTGTCCCTGAGCAAGACGCCTCACCTCACCCTAACTACTCCAGACGAGCTGGCTGTCACCTTGCATGGTTGACTCTGCCGTCGCTGTGTGAACGTGTGTATGAATGGAGTCGCTTTGTACAAAGTCGCCCGCTTAAGGCCCTACACGTTAAAATGTACATGTTGTGGTGTCACGTGGGTGTGGTTCTGCCTGTGCTGTGATCATTTCTTCGGATTGCTCTGAGGCTAGAAAATCTAGAAAGACAAGAAGTCAATGCAAATACACCCGGGGAGGCTGGCATACGCCTGCAGTAAACAACCTCCCACGTCATCCCAGGACGACCGCAGCGCTCAGCGAGGGCCCTGACAGGTCATCAGATAGCCGGTTCACCGTAGCAGGCCTTTGTGTTTACTTTAAACGGTCACACCTCTGTGTAGCGTTAGATTGGACGGGACTCTGTTACAGTAATTACTCAGTTAGACGTTACTCCATCAACAAACATGCAGACACGTCACATTGCTGTTCACAGGAATATTTAATGTAATGGTTGAGGTTCAAGTGGATATCCGTTGAATTTTGGCACCATTAACCAATTATTACCAATAGTTATATATAGCAATATCAATACTGTAATTTTAAAAACAGTTTACTTGCGTTTGAAGATGTAAACCAAACTACGTGAACACAACAAGTAAACTGCCAGTGATAGTCACAACACTCGAAATACACACTTCTGGCAAAGTGCCACACTTATGTACCCAGCCATCGTAGTTAACAACCTGTTAAATCAAGACACTGCCAACAACCCACTGGACTGCTCCCACAATTTTGTCGCTAGATAATTAGAGCTTATCCCAAATAACTGATCCGGTTGGGTAAGTAAAAATGCCACACACACACACACACACACACACGTTACCTGTCGTGGTAGGTAATGATGGCGGTCAGCGCACGGACGCATATCCTGTAGCACATGAGGTGCACCTTCTCGCTCAGGTAGTTCTTCACCCTAAAGAACACACAGAGGTCGTTAGGGTCCGCCTACAGGACTCGACCGAGTCTCTGGAGTCGTCAGGCCTCAAATGTTCTGAA
Source organism: Gadus chalcogrammus (assembly GCF_026213295.1). Taxonomy (NCBI): domain Eukaryota; kingdom Metazoa; phylum Chordata; class Actinopteri; order Gadiformes; family Gadidae; genus Gadus; species Gadus chalcogrammus. The sequence goes on from NC_079417.1 coordinate 18,683,399, forward strand.
AATAAATCTTAAAAAGAAATAAAAGATCATTAATCGTAATGATTTTCACAGAACATGAACCACCATAATCCTACCTGCCATTGGGAAGCAGTCCCACGATGGAGGTGAGGAACACCAGGAGACCAACCCCAGTGAAGGCCAGCGTGACCCTGTCATGGAACACAACACGTTAGGCCACAGAGGTTCAGCCAGGGGAACAGTAATCCTAGACACCATGATCGGGGAAACTATTCTGCAAGTGAGGTATAAGGGTAAAGCTCCTCAAAAATAGCTGGTGTTACCCCACAGAAGCAGGTCACCTTTTTCTTATCAATCTACCCCATTCCACAATCAGTTACACTTGGTCCCTTACGCAGCAGGACACATTAATAGAACACATTAATAGAACACATTAGCAGCACAGTTAAGCCGTTCAGCTGAGCCAAACACATTGGGAGGAAGGATGAGTCGAGATTAATGGATGCATTAACATAAAAGGTGAAATGGCCATCAGGCTAGAGGGGCAGATCCTCGTCCTCCGAGCCCTGATGACAGCACAGAGAGGAAGAATGGGGAACTCTGGTGGGACCGCGGCCTGTCTGCACCCAGCAGTGGCCTGATGTGTCTGACCACTGCTGAGTGGCACTCTGCCAGGCGGAGGCCCAGTTACTGGGCGGGCTTAACAGAGCCAGTTAACCAATCGGCCGCTCCATCTCCTCTTACATCACAGAAACATATTGTCTATTCCACAGACCACATGTGATAGCAAGTTAGTTAGTAATTTATACATGCATAAACGGCCGCAAATATCTTTTCAGTTGGAAATTTGTATCATATCATTTACATAACTATTTGCATAACATACTGTCCTAAGAAAACACAATTGATGCCAACAGTCCATTCTACTAGCGCTACAGAAGAGCTCCCCATCCACAATGAAACCTAACACATTATCCAGCCGCTGATGTCTGGACCCCGGGACAAAGACCCCCCACTGTCCTCACAAACAGACACTCTTCCCATCCTCCAGACTACTAACGGTTACGAGGGCGATTCACCCGCTTTGATAATCGTTTCAGTGTTCTGGGCTGGAAATGTGTCCGGCTGAGTGTGGCCTAAGATGTGTTGACACCAAAATGGGGTTAATGAGGAGGGCCAAGAGGAAGATGGTTTTCACCCTAATGTGGTGTAGTGTCAGGGCCAGGAGGAAGATGGTTCACACCATAATGTGGTGTAGTGTGGAGGGTCAGAAGGGGGATGGTTTACACCATAATGTGGTGTAGTTTGGAGGGCCAGAAGGGGGTAGATTGACCCCATAATGTGGTTGGCTCTACACACACGGAGCAAGCACCTGAGCGGCAGCAGGAAGCCGTAGCGGATGAGCAGGCCCAGGCCCCACAGCACGGTGAGCCGCAGGCTGATGTAGTGGAAGTTGTAGTTGCTGCGGGTCAGCAGGTTCCAGGACTGGAGCTCCTCGGCGCTGAAGCGCTTGGTCACCTCGTCGTCCATGATGCTCTCCACGCCGCGGCGCGCAAAGTAGAAGATGTCTGACATCTCGAACTCCGAGGCCGAGTTGAGGTCGCGGTTGGAGCCGCTGCGGCGGATCTCCTTGATCTCCTGCTCCAGGGAGGTGGGCTCCCGGGCGATGATGGCTGAGGGGGAGAGACCGGAGGGGCAGGGAGAGGACATGGGGTTGGTCTGTACTTCGGTGCTTCCATATTAACGCACGGAGAAGGGATAAACCAATCGCTAACATACCATTTGAGTAGGGTTTGTACAGCAGATGGTTCTTCTCCTTGGCGCCCCTCTCTAACCGAAGCGTCGCCCACTGGGAGACAGAAGAGAAGAAGTCACGCTACCATCCAGATGGGCTCGTCTTGGACGCTGTCGTCACAGTTACTGAAAGGTTTTGGGCCGCCGTGTTTTTGGGCCATTATTCATGGTTGGTAAACTTTGACGAAGAACCGACAATATGAAAGAACACTTGCAGTCAAATACATCAATCAATCAACATTCAGTATGATTTGGTGAAATAATACTGAATGAATTGACTTATGGTTCATTTATGGTTCAATGTATTGATTTAAGTTCAAAGCAGGCGGACTGGTAAAACCCAAGCAGATGTTTTAAGAATAAAAATAAATAAACAAGCGAGAACTTAGGGAAGAGAACAAAGTGTTCCTTCTACAGGTCGGGAAGAAAAGGGGAGAGAAGGGGGCCAGATTGGGGGAGGGGGGGAACAGATGTTGACAACGCAGTTTGCATAGAGGTACAATTCTTACCCTCACCATTTACTTTGACATTATGCAACATGTTGCGGCTGTATGTTATATTCAAAAAGGCATCAGGTTGCGCTGGGCTAGGACAGAATGAAAGCTGTAGCACCAATAAGGCAGTGGTGTTAGGTTAAAAGAATGCCAAGAATGCATGTACACGAAAAAAGGTTTTTGCCTGCAGCACTGGTTGTTCGTTTTGAAAACCTCCTCCCTGTTCCTATGAGTTGAACTGAGGGCTTACACTGCTGTGGCAGAGAAAGGCATATATAAATCTCCCACTGAAACCTAAAAGGAGGATGATTTTAATAAAATGTCTCAATTTGGGATCACAAGTTTTACGTTTTATGGAGATAAACATGTTATGACACCTTGTTAAAACTACATCTTCCAGTAAAGCCAATTTAGTCATGGGTTTGAAGAAACTAATCATACAAATACTCCAAAGCAATGTCACTAATCAATACAAATAATGCCCAAAGACAATCAAACCCTTTTTCTGCTAGCCTCTCGTCTGATAAGCCTTGCCATAACACGCCTCTAGACCGTGCCCCACATAGAGAGGTGACTGCATTTCTGTGAAATGGAACACAGCCAACATGTGTTTCTAGAGAACTGGGTGTGGAAGAGGTTCTTACATAATAGGCCTCTTTCCATCTCCCCTCCCGACACACAACCAAAAACAAAGACAAACAGGATAAATCAATAAGAGCCAAGCATGGGGCTTCTAACGAGCCATCATTTATAGAGCCATTGAAATCATGCTCCGATTTACATGTGCACAGACATTCAAAGGGCTGTACCAGCCCCCCCCCCACGCCCCCTGACCTTTCCTAGAAAGCTCTCCAAGGACCCTGCTGGGACAATTTTAGAGAGGAGATTTAGAAGACAGATGAACATCTTTGGTTTCATTGTCCAATGGCCTTTTCCCAAATAGAGTTGAAACCCTGCCATTTCAGGATGTTGAAACGAATGCCATTATAAATAGTGTATTTATAGTGCTTTAATCTTGTGCAGTCCCGACTGAGTCATACCCTTGTGCATTTACCTGCCTGGGTTCAGTTCAAGCTGGAGAGAGCAGGGAAAGGTCTCGGCCAACTAGTTGTAAATAACTTTAGACTAAGAGGTCAGCCGCATGGTAATCACAAGAAATCCCCTTGAAGCCAAAATCTTAAAGAAAGAAGGGAGGTAAGGAGCGGTACAATGTGGCAAGAGGAAATGTTGAGAATTAAGTGTTCACGTGTACACTTTATTGTGACAGAAAAGACCCGTCTCGAAAGGGGACTTTACCTTCATACAATTATTCGGCACTTTAACACTTACCTTAAAGACCTTCAGTAATGTTTTCATGTAGAGCCGTCGGATTCCAAACGACACCCCAAAGATGGCCGGCACGATGATGAAGACGAGGAGCATGGTGAACCACACGGTGAGGGAGATGCCCAGGAGAATGCATATCAAGTTGTTGAAGGGGTTGAAGAAGAGCCCCATCTTGAAGTCCGGCAATCTCTTTACGAATAAGACAGAAAGTGTTGTTGCTGCTGCTACTTCTTGGACCTAAAGCGGCCCTAGTCCCTGATGTCAGAACACAACATTCATTAAATGGTCTAGCAAATCAGATTTCACACAAAGGAGTCCATGTCCACGCAAGTCGTTTTTCTTTTCTTCATCGGCGGCAATATCATTTCGTTTCATTATAAAACCCATCCATCGGTTTAAATTTAAACCAAAAGCAACTCCGAGCGGACGATGGAGGTGAGATGTGGCGTCAGTTATGTGGTTTCTGCAGCAGGTCTGGTCCCCACACCCAGCAGGTGGTCCCACGCAGCTTCAACAGTGGATAAGAGAGGTAACGCATAGCGGGTGGAAACCATGTCACCCTGCTCGGTTTTAGAGACCTGAAATACACAAAACCAGCAGGTCACTTTCACTCTCCTGTAGGACAATAGTTAGAAACAACAGTCAAAGCAGGCGGCTGTACTTCACTACTCCGTGTTGGGACGACACCCCAGTAGTCTGGTTAGTGACCCGGTGGAGACCGGACTGAGCACGCCGTTGTCTGGTTAGGACCGGACTACACCCCGCAGTTGTCTGGTTAGTGACAGGACTACAACCCGCAGTGGTCTGGTTAGTGACCAGGACTACACCCCTTAGTGGTCTGGTTAGTGACCAGGACTACACCCCCACAATTGTCTGGTTAGTAAGCCGGTGGGACAACACCCCGCAGTGGTCTGATTAGTGGCCCGTTGGGACCAAAGCACGGACTACATATGAACCAGCTGTGATGTTAACAACAGAGACCGGCGGGCCGTGTGTGGGCTGGTGCTGCTCCCTTCATGATAAAACGGCGTGCATGTCCATCACGGCCGGAAGGCAACGGGGACGAAATGACCAGTGTTTGATTAACCTTAAAATAAACGAGTATATCGCTCCCCGGACGCGGAGGAGCGAATGCTAATATTAGCTCGTTACTAGCATGCTAGGACTAGTGATCCAGCGATGCGCTAGTTAGCATGCTCCCCGGTCCACCGGGCTACATACACGATATAGATTAACGACGGCATATTACTCACGTTTGTGTTCATTTGCGGTCGGTCATTTAATACAGGGACAATGAAAAGCTGATATACCGCTGAAAGAGAGGGGAAGTAAGTCCCGTACTGTTACAGTAAGCAGTTCGGGAGGCGCTCATCACCGTCCGTCTTTGTCTGTGCGACTGTGAACTCGATCCGGGGGAAACAAGCCCGGAGCGGGCCGGGCACATCTTGTCCTATAGAAACAGTCCGGTCCCAGGCAAGCCTGGGCTGGAGACGAGGGGTCACATATGACGCCTGGTGGTGCCTGAACCTCACTACAGCGATGAGCAGACAATAAAGATCAGTGAGAAGCTGGTCTTTTGTTCTTGTTCATCGTTGTAGCGATGAGCAGAAACAGTTTAATCGGTTTCTCACTGATCTGACACTTGGCCGCCAATAGAAGGGCTTTCAAGATACCGTTTTTAAGAAAATGAATGTTTTAAAAAACTATAAAACCTAAAACGAGAAAATGAAAAGCATTCAACTTAATATCAATATCTAAAAATGGTAATATACATCCTACCATTTATAGGACACTATAATATATAAAAAGTCAGCACAATTGGCACTTGGGATGTCAAAAATCTGTTTATTCACACATGTACATCAATTAATAATAGTATTGATAATTGTGTCTATACAACAAAAACAAAACAATTGTTCAATCATATAGAAGTTTTCAACTACCAATATGAATCAAAATGCAAAACGAACACTATTATTACAATATTTATACATTTCTTTAGGTGATAGCAAACACTTCTTTTTTGTACTTAAGGTACAAACATAAGGTCCAAAAAGGACTGTCCACCATTCACATGGCCTTCAGCAGCATTATATGTTGCTTTCTAGGAGTGCTTCAAAGTCTGGTGAGCAGACCATTTTGTGTTGGATGTGACCCAATACGGTCATATCCCCTGTCCGGCCTTCTGTCCCAATAGATACCAGTTCCTGGAACAAGAAAAACAAAGAAAATGGGGTTAAAAAAAAAAGTAACATTTCCAATAAAAGACTAAATATATTGATGAAACGTGACAGAAAAGCTAGGAGAGGCAATTTAGCAATTTATGATTTGTTCATAAAACCAAATGCTCTCACTTAAAATAAGTGCAATCAAGTGTCTTAGGCTGTCCAGTCCTGTAATAAGCCCATCATTCAGACTGATGGAATGACTACCGGCCCCTCTCTCTACCAGACTACTTGTGCCACTCTGCCCATGCACTCTTACTATGATCGGAGTCTTCAAGCAGGCTAGGCAGCGCTAATTCTAAAGTATTAGTCATGGGTTTTGGGGAATGGCGTTGTAAGGAGGCCTGAAGGGAGTGGTGAGACTCAAAATCGAACTTACTCTAGCCTTAAAAGGAAATAGATATGGTAACAGATGAGCAGAATACACAGCCGGATGTTTTGAAAATTTGTGGAAAATATGTGGAAGGTGTCTAAACAGGGTCTGAGTCTACAAATAGCCCTTTTACCTGAAGGAAAGCACAGGACGTTCCCAGAGAAACGTCCAGCTTGATGTGTCCCAGGATGAGCTGGACGCGGCCGGACTTCCGCACCAACATCTTCCCCACAAGGCCCTCTCTGAGGTCCTTCAGCGTGCAGCTGTTCTCCTCCTCTTGGTCTTCCTGTTATGCAGTAAAAAATTTACCATCTTACTTGATGAAAAAATATACAATACAAACAGAGAGAGCCATTTTCCGGAGGCTGTGTGTCCACCTGTGGGTCCGTTTTCTGCACCATGACCTGTCCGTCGGCCGACTGCACCTCCGTCTTGATGGGACGGGTCTCCATGCTGGGCGGCTGGCCGGGCAGCGAGTCGGGCAGCTGCACGAAGAACAGCTCCTCCCCTTTGCTCAGGCTCCACCTCTGGAGCAGCTCGGGCAGAACCTCGGGCTCGGGCAGCGGGGGGGGCCGGAACGCAGACTCCACCTTCTTGATCTCCACCTCTGTGGGCTCCTGCTTCACTGTGGGGAGGGAGCAGAGGACAGGGACTGTGGGTGCCAGAGTGTCAAGCACGTCACGATCATACCACTGGGGCCGACAGTTGAGCTGAATACGAGGGTTCAGTCCTGAGGATTAAGAAGTTTATAGGTACGAGCTCCGCCCCCGTCGACCGAACGAGCGTGGACCAGAGTTGATTCTGGCAATGCCTTTGGAAAGATTATACATGTGTATGAAGCCATGTTATTTTGTTATTATTCGAAATAATTCCATCTGGTGTTTACAGTTGTACACTAGGAGAGCGGTCACAAGAAGGATTCACGGCCTACACAAACTGCCGGCCACAGCATCCACCTTCCCCCCCCTCCCGGGCTGCTGAGATAAGTCCCTCTCATAATGTAGAGTTACGGAATGGAATACTTTTCACTAATAACAATATTTACATTTCCAAATAACTTCACATAAGAAAAACTCAGAAAATGTATCTATCCAGATGGACATTATTGGTCACAGAGGCAAATATAGCGTGTCAAAAAGGCCTATATACAACTGTTCCTCAACAGGGGAAGCAGGAAAGAGTCATTAACTTTGACAAGGAATTATAGTGCCACCTATGGAGGAAGCATTTCCAGACTTTTTGGAGACCTGCTTACAGATGTGAAAACCTTTGCACAATCAGGCGGCCGACCTGTAAAGATTTCCCTATTAGCACAATAATATCTTCTACAATAACAAAAGGCATCCACAGATACTCTGAAGTCCTTATACTCCGCAAAGTGTCCGGTACCTTTCGTTTCAGGTTCCATGCAGTCAACGCCCTCCTCCTCCTCCTTTTCAATTTTCGCTACTTCAGGCGTAAACTCCTCCCTAAAACCCCAACCCGACACCGCAAGAGGGAGCTGGACAGGGCAGCTCCTCTCCTCGCTGCAGAGGTGAGGATCATCTATGAACTGCAGAAGGTGGGCCGGGATTAGAACACAGAACGTGTGTGGTTGAAGTCATGTTTATTCAAGAGTTCACGGAGCGAGGGACTCACGTTGTCTCGTTCCAGTTTTCGCAGAATCTCTTTGGTTTCTTCCTCCGTCTCCCTCTTCTCCTTCTTGATGTTGATAATGGGCGATGGACCCACGGTGGGAGCGTCCCTCTCTGTCTCATAGGTACCTGAGGAACACACCCACACTTACACTTCAAAGGGCATTCCATCGTTTCCCCCAGCACTGTATGGATAAGGCGACCTTAACAACAGTAGGGCCCCGCCTTGACTACAAATGTATTGAAACAATATTTACGTATATATATTTTTAATATTCGTAATTTATTATTAACAAAGTACAAAACTCTCGTAGGGAAAGAAAACATACTTCCATCAGGTACGAAAAATAAAGATAAATAATGCATTGGTAATACCTTTATGGCACAACAATAGTCGTGCCATAAAGGTTTTTGAATGGAATTGAAACAACCACCTGGTGGCTGTATATATTACCGCGAACCAACGTCCCGGAACTATTAAAAGTAATATTAAATGATAAAAAAATAAAAAAACATAATTGGGATAACACAAAAAAAACATACAATGTATGATATACATATATATATATACAGTATATAAGGGATGTCCATGGTTAACCAATAAGATCTTTAACCGGTAAATACTAACGGTTATGAATAAATTAAATCATCTTAATTTCTCTCAGATGACACGAGTTTGTTAATTTTTATTGATATTGATGCCATTTTTGAGACTCCTGAACCTTTTCTATTATTTTGTTGAATTATAACTTGTATTATTGCTTTAATTGCTGATAACATGATCATAGCTCAAGATAGGATGTTAAACAGGTCATAATTCCATCTTTACTATCTCTATACTACCTAAGTTTTCGTCAAAATGTCAAATTTCTTTTTTTTTTGTGTTGCATTTGAACACATCAATCATATTACTGAGCCGACCTGAACACATCACATTTGACACAGTTTGCTACTTTTTCTTTAAGCTAACAAGCCTCTATATCCTGCCGATTTTAACATGGATTTAAAAACTGAATTACTATTTTTAACTGACGGGACTTTCTACACCGTCCGGTTGTGTTATCACTACCGCTGCTTTGAATGACTGTTGATGCACACGGTGCCGATTGAGTAATCGATTTTATCGAATTTATCGATTAGTTGTTGCAGCCCTATGAGACCACCCTGGGACATGGTTTCAGAAAAGTGAGGTTTCGGACACCGGATCCGCTGGGTCCGTCTGGACGGTCGCCGAAACGCAGAAGACTTGTGCGGTTTCACAAAAAAAAATGGCTCCGTGTGCCGGGGCCTACGCTTTTCTTCCGCTACTCATAGGTCATCTACCGGCGCAAAGGGGCGTCAGTGGTCTCAGAGTAGCAACGCAGATTCTGCATACGTGCTCAACGTTGGCTAATTGTAAAGGGCTATCGTGCTGCTGATCAATAGGAAAGTAGTTGTGCAACCCTTCTCGTGCGTACCTCTCTTCTTCATGGTCATCTCAGCAGGTCCCTGTTCAAAGATGGAGTGGGACTGGATGACCTCTGGCCGACCCCGGCCTCTGCCTCTCTCTCTCTGGCCACGCCCCCCCCGCTCTCCATCCCTCCTGCCCCTCGGATGCTCGCCATCAGCCTTGGTTCTAAGAAACAAAATAAAACAGTTTCAGGTCAAACTGTTGATAAAAAGTCTTTCATATGATCTTTTACGATTTTAGGAACTTACTCTTCTTTAGCTTTTCTGCCAATAATGTTGGGTGTAAACGTTTTCTGAAAAGCAACAAATAAATGTTAACTATCATGGGTTGAAATGATATTGTATAGTTTTAAAGTTTACCCATTTAGAAATGGTTTTAGTATTACGCCAAATTCCGACATCTCCTAGAAACTGGATAACTATACATCATCATGCCTGTATGTAGTAGCAGACCATGAGGATTCAGAGGACAGATAATCCTTCATCAGCCCTACCTTCTTCACCCCTCCTAGGGTGAGGTCCCTCGAGCGCATGGTGGGAAGGCGACCAGGAGAGAGGGAAGAAGGTATTCTACGGCCCATAGCCGCGCCCCTGCCCCGAGGCGTAGACATGCCCTGGCCACTGCCATCACCAGTGCCTGGTTCAGCCATCCTGATTCCAGTCGCTAAATTGGGGACACAGATACAAAAAATACATTTTATGGGGCCATGTAATATCCCTTTCTGATCTTTAAGTAGAAGGGGTTCGGGAATGGGTACCAGAGTCATTTAGAGAGACACAAAATCTCCGTCCACTCCAATGGACCCGTATTTTAGCGTATCGTGGAGCTTCTCAATAGCTCCCGGAAGTTAGCCGCTCACATCGAGTCTAACCCAAAAGACCTCAGTCAACACAACAGGCTCAAATCTGATGCCTCGCATCCTTCTTCGCAAGGGGCTTATTCCCGGAAGGGGAATTGCAGCTCCTGCACAGACTTGAACCCGCAGCAAGGCACATTTTTAATGCCTTCTGATTCATTGTTCCAGTTCATTCCTTTAGTGGTTAGTCTACCTCCTGCCTGGCTCCGCCCGCCTACGTACTTCCGCTCAATTTTCATTTCCCTTCAGTACTACGTCTGGGTTTGCGGTATATTCCCGGGTTTCCTCTGGCCAAAAATTGCCGGTCCAATCAGCGAACAGAGGGATGGCTGAGAACAATGAATTTGAGGTTGTGTGCTAGTTTGAGTTGTAGTCAAACGTTAGCGATTAGTTAACGTTTGTCAAAGGAGGGAGGCCAGACTCTCTGTGCAAATGAAATGAAATGAGAGTCTAATAGGATACCTACTGCCTATGTTCTCTCATCTCTCAACTTCATCCGCTTATCCGGGGTCGGGTCGCGGGGGGAGCAGCTCAAGCAGGCCTGCCTATGTTGTCTTTTGAAAAGGTTTCCTGGAACTTTCAATGTTTCATTATCTTATTAATATCCTGGGTGGAAGGAGTATGTGTCTGATAACAACAAAACATGTGGTACAGATGGTATTGCTGCAGAGCATCTTAAGCATGCCAGCTATAGGCTCTCTCCACTGTTAGCCATGTGTTTCTCTGGTATCATGGTGCATGGTGTTCTCCCTGATTCCATCTTGTCTGTTTTGCTGGTTCCTGTGCTTAAGGAGAAGGCTGGCAAATTAAACAGCATGGACAATTATAGGCCAATTGCCCTTGCCAGTACCCTGTCTAAGGTGCTGGAAAAAAATATTTTAAATAGGATCGAAATGTATGTATTAACTACAGACAATCAATTTGGGTTCAAGACAAAACATAGTACTGACTTATGCATTTATGCTCTAAAGGAGATTGTTGCTAAATATCAACGCCAAAACACCTCTATGTTTCTCTGTTTTATTGATGCCTCTAGTCTAAGGCATTCGATAGAATCAACCATGCAAAACTATTTGAAAAACTACTCATGAGAGATGTTCCCAAATATATTGTCAGAATTCTAATGTATTGGTATGCTCAGCAAACATTCCAGGTCAAATGGGATAATACTGTTTCTGATCATTTTCATGTGGCGAATGGGGTCCGTCAAGGAGGAATATTATCCCCTATTATTTTTAATGTATATATTGATGACCTTTCAAGACAGCTAAATGAATGTACAACAGGATGTATTGTGGGAGATCAAGTTGTGAATCATCTCATGTATGCTGATGACCTGGTTTTACTTTGTCCATATTCTGCTGGGTTACAAGAGCTGTTGAGGATATGCACGCAATATGGAAGAGAATTTGACATCAACTATAACTTCAAAAAGAGTAAGGTTGTTGTTGTGAGATCGAGAGAGGACAAAAAATCCTCTTTTCCTGCTTTCCACCTCGCAGATGGCCTCTTAGAAATATGCAGGGAATTAAAATATCTAGGACATGTCTTCTCAGATGATCTCATGGATGACGGTGACATTCGTCGTCAAAGGTGTAAAATATATGCACAGGCCAACGTGATGTTGAGGAAATTTTCCATGTGTTCCACTGATGTTAAGTGTGCTTTGTTTAGGGCTTATGTCACGCCGCTGTATACCGCTCATCTCTGGTCCTCTTACAGAGTGAGAAGTATGCAGAGGCTTAGAGTGGCATATAATGATGCCATGAGGTTGTTGCTCCGTGTTCCTAGGTGGCACAGTGCTAGCCAGCTATTTGTGTCCTCTAATGTACCGACATGTCAGGCACTGTTACGAAAGTTAATGATTAATTTCATGCGTCGATTGGATTGATCAGAAAATAGCATCATTATAGCCTTAACCAACCCTATGATGGGACCATCATAGCATGATAGCTTGCACCTATTTTAGTACAGTATTTTTTGAGTATGTATTTTAATGTGTCATATGTGTGTGTGTATGTTGGATGTGAGTGGACCATCTGAGTACTTAATAAAGATTTATTATTATTATTGAGATGCAGTTTCCTACCTTGTTTTTCAGCCGCCTTGCTTTTTTTTTGATTATTTCTTATCTCTTTAATTTTTTCAATACAGTCATTTGACTGTTCAATAGCTTCTTTACTTGCGGCAGGCTGACTGGCTGGTGTCAGTTCTCCCTGTCTCTGCTCACTAGCCATGACTCCTCTTTATTAACTCTCACTTTCCCTTCTCTCAGTCTCCTCATTCCATCTTTCCTCAGTATTTAAAGCTGAAGTAAGTAGAAGACATGGCACCTTTACTTTGTAATAAGAGATATTAGTATAATTATTCAGAATTCATACGTATTATACCCGTGTCCCCTTTTACGTTATAGCTGTGATCAAGGGCTATAGTCTCCATTCTTACAGGTCCAGGGGTGCATGGTGGTGCAGAGGCGTTCCTCTTTATGACCACAGGACAATGCTCAAAGACGGTGGGAATAGCATCTCCATCAGCGTCTGCCTCCAAATGTGCCTGAATAAATCAAACATTAAGCTTCCCAGTGGTGTATTCTTTGTTTGTGCAATTAGAGCGTTTGCTGATAATTTTTTTTGTTATTGTAATCTTTGATTACAGATAAAATACTCCTGCCGACTTGAGCCTACCATGTGCGTCTCCTCCCTGCCTCAATGGGGAAACCGTTCATCAGTCCTGCTTTCTCAGAGTATGGGAGAATCCCCATGCAGCATACTATAGTGGGGACTATGCACGTCGATATATATTGTTATATATAAAAAAAAAAAAAACATTGATGTTACTACGTACATATGTCGGTGGGCCATAAACACATCGTAACCTAATGCAATTATTGATTACTAATAACAATAAATAGTAATTCTATCTCCAAATTTATGCTCTCTATTCAGTTTTGAATGAACCGCCCAGCACTTCTGGGAACTCCAGAGTGCAAGTCACGATCAAGCATTTTGAACGTCCGGTGTCGTCACTCTGAACAGCGTTGATGGGTACCGCCTGTTAGTGTATCAGCATATTTATGTATCAATTCATTTAGGCATCAACATGTTGAGTGGTTTGTTTCTTACACATTATGCCAAATTGTGTTTTTTAATGCATTAAAATTAAATATAATACAGCAGTTTGCTGATCAATGATTTACATAAAGAACGAACGTACACACGTAAACCAAACTGTGGGCATCTACCGACTGAAGTACTCTAACCGACATCCGAACCAGGTTAATAATAGGTTAAGGTAATGTGATATCCTCTATATCCACTATGTTAAAAAACGAATACAGCAGCCAACCAACATGTCAATAACTCAGGTAAGGAACTAGGAAAGAAGAAAACGATTGCGCTAAGCAGGATAACATTTGACACATCTGAAAGTAAATTACCGTATGCTTCTCCCGATTATCAGAATTGTTGAACTTGGTTTTGAAAGTCGTAAATGAGGCTGCTGAAATCACTACCTTCTAGTCTACTTTTTGCTATGTGACACTGCATGTGGGCAGCGCCATGACAGTTCCGGGAGTGACGTTGTCATTTGTATTCATGCGGATCAAACTTGCGCTCTATTTCTGTTCACCTCGGACACCACGTAAATATTATGTAATAATATAAATCCCTAAGCATGCAAATATGGTTAGAAGTAATCGATAAATAGTATTTATAAAGGAAACATTTAGATGTAAAAAAATTTAGTCAACCTAACATAATTAAAGTTAACTGATAATTAACAATAAGGCTCAACATAAAGCCTTTTTTATCCATGATACATGACTGTGCTAACACTAAAAGTAGAAAGGATACAGAAAAGCACACAAATTGGGAATACATTGAATGTCGCTGCTTCAAAAATGCCAGCATGAAAATTGTAGATAAACAAAATAAGGGTTAGGTCTTGTATGCATTTTTCGAGTGTGTACATCTACCGATTAAAATTACTTACTGAAAAAAACTTCAAGGATCCTGCATGTAGAATCTGTAGACACGCGCCCCCTGCCTCCAACTTCACGCGACCTTGTAGCTGTCACAGTGTGTCTAATGATGGATGATTGCAAATGAATTACCCTTTGAGGAAATTGCTGTTCTGTATAATGAGTGTAACACCCATGGTAGCTTTGAATGATACCAAGACCATTTCCTACACACACTGCACCGTCTCCTCATTCTCTCACCGTACCTGTTTAAACTTCATCTTATCTCCATTCACACGTGACCTCAGAAACTTCAGCCAACAAATATGGCCTTCAGACTGCAATATCCCCTTTGCTCCAAAAAAATACATATTTGGTGTACTGTATACATTATTACTTATTGAATCCTAAATACATTTGGTATGCCTGTTTAATCGCCAGATTAAGAACCCATAATCTAGAAAGGGTATTTCTTAATCCTATGTAATCCCAATGGAATGGTTTCATTCCATCTGATGGGCGTCAAAACACTTTTAAATGCTGTAGGGGGAATCTGCTGAGTGGACTCATTCAACGTTAGACTCCTCCCCGGCCAGTGGCAGATCCCCCATGGAGTGGGTCCATATGGCATCCCATCCTGTGTGCGTTTGTTGTTTTCACTCTCCAGTCTCCAACGATGTGCATTGTAGATCCGGGCTGCTGCTGCATTCTCTTTTCCTTCAGGGAACTGATCAGAAAACAAAAACAACGTTGCATGTGTGACCTTAACGGGCAATAAAGCTTCCGTGATACTGATACTGATACACTGCAGGGCGGCTGGGTCCATACCCACACTCCCACTTCCTTACCATAGTTCCTAGTGCATGCCATTTAGAAGGGCACTCAGGGCCCGTGCATACACACCATCTCAGCCGTGAATGAGTTGGCGCTAATGGAGTGACCTATGCCTCTTGGCAGCGGCCCAGGCACCGCTAGTGGTGCGTACCGCGGCAGCACTGTGGCGTGTAGGATTCAGTCGATCTCAGTTTAGTCGGCATGGCTACATGATAGACTAGCAAACATCCTCATCTTAGCCCCGAGCCAAAGAGATACTGGGAGGGAGGGGGGGGGGGGTAAGTAGTGTGTGTGGGTATTGGTCTAGGTCCGTATGACAGGGGGAGCAGGAGTCGGAGGCTGTGTGTTTGTGAAAAGAGGGAGTGAGAGAGAAAGAGAGGGAGACCGTTACAAAAAAAGAGTGTTTGTTTGTGTGAGAGTCAGAGAGTAGCAGAGAGAGATAGAGAGAGTAAGAGAGGGAGGGAGAGAAAGGAAGAGCAGAAGCGAGCCAGATAGAAAGAGAGATAGAGGGTGTGAGGGAGAGAAAGGGAGAGGAGGAGAGAGAAAGAGGAAGAGTGAGAGGGAAAGAGAGGGCGAGGGGAAAAAGAGCGAGAGAAAAATAGTGAGAGAAGCAGCGCGGGTCGGAGGGGAGGCTGAGTGTTGGTTTCACCTCCTAATCGGTTTCCCTTGGAGATCTGTCATCGACTGCAGTGGAGGAGCATTAGAGGGAGCAGGTACGGGAAGGGGAGAGGACGCTATTACATCTCAGCTCCGTGACTTCACCCGTACATCTCTTCACCCATCCAGCCATCCAGGTAGGCAACCTTTTACATTTGGTTTGAATATAATCGTTTTCTTTATTTTAAGTGTTTATTATTTGACTTACTACAAGTGAGGTTGTATTTATCTAATATTTGAGTTCCTCTCTCCGAATAAATAAAAAATATAAGATACATTTGAAGATTATCTTTAGGACATTATCTCACCTCGCAAGTAAGTGAATCTGTTTTGCTTCTTGGCTGATGTGAATGTTTCATTTCTATGAAGTCCATTACAATAGACTATTCTCTTAAGTGCCTGATGATTAGACTTCATTTATAATTGATGAATTATCCATTGTCATATCTGTGGAGAACACCATGTCTATATCTCTGTTATATTCCCCATATGTGTTTAATAATGGGCCATCTGCACACATGTCGTGTGTTTTGACAACCCAAGCATTTTAATCTATTTTTCTGGCAAGGAAATAAACGAACAATCCACTAATTTTCTCTCAAGCAGTCTATTTTTAGCATTGCTGTGTAAACTATATTACCATTTTAGATCAATGAACTGTGTAATCCATTCTTTTTTCACGATTAGTGGGCTCAGTCCAAAGTTTCCCAAACGGGTTTATAAATGACGCTGTCGAAGCGTGCAAATTAAATGCGAGGCATTGATTGTGCCATTGTTTCTTTCAACTGTTCCAATGCGGAGCCGAAAGTGGAACACATGCATAGAGATGGGGGGCTTTGATGTCTTCTGAGAGAGCCTCCTTGCCCCATATTCCTTCTCAGAGAGACACCCAGATGAGAGGGAACAGCAGCTGCGAAAGTGACCCATGGAGTATGAGCATGCATGAGTGTGCACGTGAGCATATGTGTATTTCAGGGTCTGTATGCATGTTTGTGCGTGTGTGTGTGGTTGCTTGGGTGCGTGTGAGCCTGTGTGTGTGTGTGTGTGTTTGTGCATGCGAGTGTGTACGCAATATGTGAGTGTGAGCGCGTGCATTGTATGTGTCAGTGTGCGTGCGAGCCATGAGTGTGTGTTTGGGAAAACAGCAGGGCTCTCCCTCCGTTGGCTCCCAGTGAAGAGCAAGCTAGCGCACACATTTCACAGTTGACAGAGTTTTAATGAGCTGCTGCAGCCCCGCCGGTCACAGGGCTCTGACACCTCGTTCACCGTCGGCCCCCGGCCAGGCGGAGCCAGGCCTCTCCATCCCGACGCACCGATGCAGACCGCACATGCAGACTGCAACCAAACAAGGCAGCTAATGACCCTTATGGTCTGATTGTAGCCGTGTGTGTGTGTGTGTGTTGTGTGTGTGAGCTAGAAGCATGGTCTAAGGCGCCCTGCACTCATATGCTCTGCGTGCTTGGGCGGGCAACGATGGAGAATGGGCTTCTTGTGTGGTGACGTGATAGTTGAGTGTTCTGCTGTTAAAACATACTGGGGGGATAGTTTGGAGTGACAACATCACAAAATCAAGAGAGAGAGAGAGAGGGAGAGAGAGGGAGAGGGAGAGAGAGAGAGAGAGAGAGAGAGAGAGAGAGAGAGAGAGAGAGAGAGAGAGAGAGAGAGAGAGAGAGAGAGAGAGAGAGAGAGAGAGAGAGAGAGAGAGAGCAAGAGGGAGAAGTGAGAGAGAGGGAGAGAGGGAAGGGGAGAGAGAGAGTTGGAGAGAGGGACAGAGGTGGAGGGCAGAGAGAGGGGGAGACAGAGAGGAGGGGGAAGAGAGAGAGAGGGAGAGAGGGAAGGGGAGAGAGAGGTGGAGAGAGGGACAGAGGTGGAGGGCAGAGAGAGGGGGAGAGAGAGAGGAGGGGGATTATTGCGATATCACAGGAACATATTTCAAAGCTGGGAATATCTGGGAAATGACAGCAGAAGCGCATTTGTCGCAGGGAAGAACCTGCTGCTGCTCGCTACTATACAGCTGAAGGGCAGCCATCAATCTCAGGAGGGCGCAGGTGACAGCTAATTCTTCCAATACCCTGACCGATAGATATTGTGCTGTCCTGCCCCAAGGCTGTGTGTGCTGAACCGCAGCCCCCGGCTCTCGCGATGGACAGGAGGATAAAAGACCCACGTACCACCATGCGTCGTATCGATGCCCTTAAGTCGGTCCCGTATCGTCAAACCTAAATCTGGGGAACAAGCCTTAAAGCCGAAAAGGCTTAAAGCTCGCTCAACTGTTTCAAAACCCAATGCGCAATTCTGGGAGACGGGCTCCCTGCCTAGCAACCGTTGAGCCGGAAAGTTTTCAACGCTTCCCATTCTCCCCATCTCGAGTTCAGAGTTGCATTTTTGTTTCCATCGCCCTGTGTACGGTTTGAATCCCAGAGGAGGATCAGCGGACGAGTGTGGAGCGGTTCTCCGCCATACATGCCCAAGGCACAGCAACAGAGCGGCGCTGGTTGCCAGGAGACAGCTGGTAGGTGGATTACAGAATACACTGGCCCGGCCCAGGGCCAGTCAGTGGGCAGGGGCGCCGCTTGTTATTGGACGGGGAAATGTCAGAGGAGGGCAAGGAAGAGGGGGGGGGGGGGGAGGAAGTGAGGGAAGGAGGACAGGAGAGGGGAGGAAGGGGGGAGAGGAGAGAAAGGGAAGGGATGGGAGAGCGGGAGGGGAGGGGAGGGGAGGGAGGGAGAGAGAGGAGGGGGGAGGGAGAGGATAGAGGAGAGAGGAGAGCGGAGACGGAAGGGAGGGAGGGATAGGAGAGAGAGGAGGGGAGGGGAGAGACGGGGGAGGGATGGGAGAAAGGGGAGGGAAGGTGGGGAGAGAGAGGAGGGGGGAGGGAGAGGAGAGAGGGGAAGGGATGGAGGGGTGGGCAGGGAGGGGAGAGAGGAGACGGGAAGGAGGGAGGGAGGGGAGAAGAGGGAGAGAGAGAGGGGATGGGGGAGGGAGAGGAGTGAGGGGAGAGGAGAGGGAGGGGAGGGGGGAGAGAGGGAGAGGAGGGAGGGGAGGGAGAGGAGGGAGTGGAGGGAGAGGAGGGAGGGGAGAGAGAGGAGGGGAGGGAGGGGAGGAAGGAGACGGGAGGGAGGGGAGAGAGGGGGAAGGGAGGGGAGGGAGGGGAGGCGAAGGTGGCAGAGGAGAGAGGGAAGGGGAGGGATTGGAGAGAGAGGAGGAGATAGAGGGAGGCTAGGAGGGAGGGGAGAAAGGGAGGGGGGAGAGGGGAGGGCAAGGATGGGTGACAGGGGAGAGAGGGGAGTGGAGGGAGAGGAGGGGAGGCTGAAGGAGGGGGACAGGCATCATTTAAAAAACGCTTGTAGATAACGCGGCCACACAAAGTTCCATCTGTAAAAGGTTAATTGGATTCAGTCTGCAGAACTCTTATAAAAGCTGCTCTGCAATTCCCACACAAACACGGCCAGACGCAATTTCAATCTCTTTTGATGACAGACGGCGCTGGTTCTTCAAATGGTTTCTGATCCCGTTTAGCCACTGAGCCGTCCTCTCTCTTTGTGTCTCCCTGTGTGCAGCAGACTGAAGCCATGGAGACGCCCCTCTGCACCCCACACAACATCCAGATCTGCGAGGTGACCTGCGACTCGTTCCGCATTGGGTGGGACATGACCCCGGAGGACACGGCGCGCGCCACACACTTCTTCATCGACCTGAGCCGCAAGGAGAGCCGCGACCCCAACCGCTTCAAACACAGGGTCTGTCCCTAGCTCCAAACACAGGGTCTGTCCCTAGCTTCAAACACAGCGTCTGTCCCTAGCTTCAAACACAGGGTCTGTCCATAGCTTCAAACACAGGGTCTGTCCCTAGCTTCAAACACAGGGTCTGTCCCTAGCTTCAAACACAGGGTCTGTCCATAGCTTCAAACACAGGGTCTGTATCTTCAAACAGAGGGTCTGTCCCTAGCTTCAAACACAAGGTCTTTCCATAGCGCCATTCAGGGGTAGCAGTGGGACTATGTAGACCTTCTTCTCAGCTGCTCCACAGCTTAGATTTTCACGTCAGACGTTAGCATCAAGCCTTCGAGCAGGTGAACAAGTGAGGCAAGGAACAATCAAAACATCCATCATGGCTGTCACTATATCTCAAACACGACAGAGTTCATGGTACCATAGGAATCAGCATAAGACCTAACGACATGAGAGCCCAAAACAACAAAGCGCACACGTCAGTTCAATCTATGATATGACTCCACAAACAGTCCTCATGGATGGCAACAACAACTGTCTGTTCGTTAATGATGTTTTAATGTCTTCTCTTCCGGTTTCCCCATAATGAGACGAACAAGACGTCCTTCTAAATGGTTTGGTTGGCCATGTGGACGAGCTGTGCAGCGTTGTGATCATCCACACATATAAAACACTTTTTTGCCTGAGTCAACTCTGGAATAATGGATGTTCCCTCGCAGTCACTTCCAATGAAGGCATAGTGGAACATGTGCAGTCAACAGCTTCGGGCTACTGACTCATGCAAGCAATGTTTTGCTCAAATGGAGTCAAGCTGACATAAATCTACTGCAGCAACACAGCTTCTGCAGAAATAGTTTTGGCACATTCTGTGCATATTAAGCAAATTGTGTTCAACTATAAATACCAAAGGCCTCAGCTTAAAATATGTACGAGAAAAAATATTATCTCAATTCCACTCACTTTATTGAAAACATAATTCAACATGTAGGCCTATTCATATCCTGCCGGTCTTTTTACTTCCTGAGACAATAGACTCAAATTTTAGAACCTAACATTATTTTTTTGCCATAAATCATTTCTCTTTGGTTTTCATGTCACAATATAAGTGCCAATCATCATGGTGAACTATTGACTTTGCCGTTCATGAGGTGCAGAGATGAGGGCGCCATTCACAACGATTATAGATTGAATGACTTCTGCCTCTTGCTCTAATACGAAACGAGACACACAGTGGAGTTGCATCAGCCATGTTGCCATGGATATTGGTCCTCTGAGCTTGCTGTAATGAGCCATGCCGCACAAGTCAGGGACAAAACAAAGCATCTGATTTGATTGGCTGGGTGTAACACCGGGTTTGTGTTGAAAACAAGGCTAAGAGCTGTTGAAATGTGGTTTGTGGAAGAACACTACTTAAAAGCTTAAGAGAGGGTTGTCAACAGGAAAAATAAAGTGTGTGTGTGTGTGTGTGTGTGTGTGTGTGTGTGTGTGTGTGTGTGTGTGTGTGTGTGTGTGTGTGTGTGTGTGTGTGTGTGTGTGTGTGTGTGTGTGTGTGCGTGCGTGCGTGCGTGCGTGCGTGCGTGCGTGCGTGCGTGCGTGCGTGCGTGCGTGCGTGCGTGCGTGCGTGCGTGCGTGTGTGTATATGTGGGTGGGTTGGGATTATCAGAGCACTTTCTTATGCATTTTCATCTCTCAATAACCCCTTCCGCCTGTAGTCTGGTGAACGCGATGTGTTTATTTGTGTGTCTGTCTGTTCAGGACGTGCCGACCAAGCTGGTGGCCAAAGCGGTGCCCCTCCCCATGGCCGTGAGAGGCCACTGGTTCCTGAGCCCCCGGACGGAGTACTGCGTTGCGGTGCAGACCGCCATCAGACAGGCCGACGGCGACTACCAGGTCTCAGAGTGGAGTCAGGTGGTGGAGTTCTGCACAGGAGGTAGTGGACATGGGACTGTAACTGTAGGTCATTTGAAGTCTAGAGACCTTGTTTGATGTCTAGCCTGCTGTAGGACTACGACATCCCACTGATGTGATGAGTCTAGGCAGTGGCCCAAAGTGTTGTTTTTCACATGAACACAAGGAATGGAACACAATAATAAATAGTGAGAGTTGTTACTGATATTGTATGTTGTACGTCCTTGCACTTAAAAATGGTACTTAGCATTGTGAAGCATCTTATCAGAGATATATATTGTTTCTCTTTCTTCTGACAAATGTACTTATTGTAAGTCGCTTTGGATAAAAGCGTCTGCTAAATGCCCTGATTGCAAATTATATTGAAAACAATATTGTATTGATATTGAAATGTCTGAATATGTCGCCTAATGATAATGACCTGTTTTCTATCCACACGTCTGACTCTGCAGATTACGCCATGGAGCATCTGCAGCAGCTGCTGGACAAGGCCTCAGGCTCCACCGGGAGGCTGCTGAAGTTCTCTGTGTTCTACCGCAACCAGCACCCGGACTACTTTGAAAACGTCAGGTGAGTGCGTGTCGACCATAACGATCATGTTTGAGTGCATGATGTAGGAACTATCTACCATTACATCGACGGCAGCCGCCTTTGACCTTCAAGCGCTTCTCCCTGTCTCTGATGATTAGAAGCGAGTGCGGAGGACTCATGCGACCTTCACTGAAGGACAACAGCGGGAGTCACGGCTCCCCCATCAACGGCAAGCTGAGCGGGGTCTTCCTCAGCTGCAACACCGAGTTCGACACGGGCCTCCCCCCTAAGGACTCCCCCTACGGGTCCCTGCGCTTCCAGGTCCCCGCAGGAAGCCTGCTGGACGCCAACACCAGCCTCTACTTCGCGGACTTCTACTGCATGTACACGGCGTACCACTACGTGGTGCTGGTGCTGGCCCCCGGCGGCTCAGACGGGGACAACTTCTGCCGCGGTCGGCTGCCCAAGCTGGACCTCTCGTCCAACCCCTTCCTGACGTGCATCGCCCCCGAGGCGCCGGGGGAGGAGCCCCTGTTCTGCCACGCCAGCGACGTGATCCTGGAGGTGCTGTACACGGAGCCGCTGCATCTGGAGACAGGCACGGTGGAGCAGATCAGCGGGCACCACCAGCTCATGAGTCTGACCACGGCCAACGCCAAGAAGGACCCCAGCTGCAAGGTGTGCAACATCAGCGTAGGGCGCTGAGTGGACACAGTAGGCGGACACAGTAGCATGGGAGGGCAGGTCTACTGTCTGCACTCTACCACTGAACAATGCCCAGGGCTGGTGGTGGCAGAGCCCGTACTGAATAGTGTGAAACACTGGGAACACGATTTGAACGGAGCCCAAAAGGTTCCCCGTGGACCTCTTTGTCTTCCCAGACTAGAACGTTTTATGTTTACATTGTGTAATGCACTTCCCTGCATCCTTCTGGCTACTCCTATACCACTGGTATTATACATGTCTACCTGTGTGACTCTTTAGTCATGTCAGAACTAGGCTTTATGTAAGATCATTATTGTACTTTTCTTTTTACCACTTTCACAATTATTTAAGACCTCTGCTTTTGATTTAGAAATTTGCATTGATGTGTTGCCCCTTGCACCTGCTGTATATTCATGTTGTAATGTAAAATCACGTGGGTTATAAACACTCCAAACTTTGAGGAACCAGGAATGCATATTTCAATTCATAATTATATGTATATATATATATAGTCATTCTCAGGGCCGTCGATAAGGGGTGAAAGGTGATGACGATTCAGGGGGCCCACAGCCCCCTGAATCGAAAAAAAAAAAAAAAAAAAAATATATTCTAAATTATTATTATATCACCAGCCCATAGTACTACCATAGTACCCCCCCCCCCCCCCCCCCCCGTCAACAATTGTTCTCCCCGGTCAACAATTGCTCCTTCCACCCCCCCCCGTCAACAATTCAGCGCAGGGGGGCCCATCAGTAAATCTTGTCTAGGGGCCCAGGAATTGTAGCAACGGCCCTGTCTTCTTCTTCATATTCATTGTAATGGGAATGACCCACATCGTCATTTTATTTTTCAAATGAGCATTGCCATAACAGCTGGAATTCCGTTCTGTAGTTTATGAGGAAATTTAAACTGCTAGTGTTTTAATTTGATAAATCCTCATCCTCATCCTCATCCTAAAAACCTCTTTTCTGGGGTCGGGTCGTGGACGCAGCAGCTGTAGGGGTCTCCAGACTTCCCTTTCCCGTGCCACGTTGACCAGCTCTGACGGGGGGATCCCGAGGCGTTCCCAGGCCACTGTTGAGATATAATCTAAGCAGAGGAGCATCGGCTCTACTCTGAGTTCCTCACGGATGGCTGAGCTTCTCAACCTATCTCTAAAGGAGATGCCAGCCACCCTCCTGATAAAACCCAGTTTGTCCTTGTGCCCGCATTCTCGTTCTTATTCTAAACAGGCCTAACCATTAACTATTCAATTTATGAACTACGCTTGTAAGGGCTAATCACACTCACACCTGGTGGTATAATATGTCCCCCATAGTTCATGAATTGAATAGATAATGGTTATTTATAAAAAGAACGAGAATGTGGGTACAAGGACAAATCTATATAATATGTCCCCTTTAAGAAACAACTTGCAGTCATTAAAGATAATCTCTATAAAAATCACAAAAGTAAAATACAGTCATAAACGTTTCATTACCCACTCAAGCCAATGGAAGCAGTAGTCAGTTATTTTTTTGTTTTTGGACTTTATCCTCTTTATTGTAGAGTGAGATAGACCAGAAGGTATTAGAGATGGAGTGGAAGACATGCAGCCAAGTACCACGGCTAGGAATCGAACCCCGGTCGCTGCAGTAAGGACTGGGCCTTAATGGTTCGAGCTCTACCCGGTGAACCCTCGGGGCACCCAGTCAGTATTTTCTTTGATTGAAGCTCATTATCATTTAATTCAGTGGTCGCTTCAGTAGTTTATGCGTGGCGTGGCAGTCCTGCCTGGACACCGATGGGAGCTCACGCAGATGAGCACGCCGTAGTTCTGTCCCTCGTTGTTGTCCCAGAACGGCTGGCTGTGCCCGTCGGGCAGATAGCTCAAGCAGAACTCGATCCTTTTCTTGGCGTCGAGCACTTTGGGCACGGGGACGATGAACTCAAAGATGTCCGTCTGCGGGCCGCCGTACCGTGTCGGCAAGTACGTGCAGGGCACGTCTCTGTAGCTCTGCCAGGAATCGAACGTGACGCGTATGCGCACGTCCTTGTGGAGGCTGACATTCTTGACTCGCGCCGTGCCCCGCAGGACAGCCGACTCCGTAAGGACGGCGCAGCTCTCCAGCACCACCATGTCCCGGGCCAGCCGGCTTCGGAGCGCCTGGAAGTCCGCTGACGGCTGGGGGAAGTCCAGCTGAAGCCTCGTCCCTGGGCAGCAGGTGGCGACCGTGCAGCTGTAGCAGTCGTCCGTCGACAGGACGGTCTTGATGACGGCTCCCAGCCGCTGGAGCGAGGGCCCCGGGGGCCGTAGGGAGAAATGGTCCGAGTCCTGGTCCTCAGAGAACAACCGCACGGCCGTCAGAGACAGTCCCTTGGAGTCGGCGAAAACCACGCGCTTGTTTTTGACCGGCCCCCCGGCGCTGTAATCGTCATCGTCGTTGTCATCTAGTAATATGTCGTCCATGATTAAGGACAGCAGGGGGTCTACGTATTCTGGGCACAGTGTTTTGGGCGGCGGACGGATGCAGGGCCGCTGGGGCTTCAGGATGGGCACCCAGACGTGAGGACACAGCTCCTGACGCTGGTTCAAGCACAGCCGGACCGCGATCTCCATCAGGCCGGCTGTCTGGGCCCTGGAGCCGAGGATGACCTCGGGTAGGGCCCTGCAAGAGGAAGGAAGAGGACGGTGAACCACATGGAGAATAACATCCTCTATCAGCTAACATTCAGACCAGTTAACATTAAGGCAGTTTAACATTCATTGAGGTCATCTTCAAAGGAAGCATTTGTATAACGTTCGAATATCAAATCTAAAATATTTGGTAACACTATGAGTCAAAATTATACAGATGTATATAAATGGCCACATGCACTCAAAAAAATATTTAAGCCCAAAAGTTAAAATTTATGCATTTCAATTACATGACAATTTTCCATCTATTTTGATCACATAACTCCAATGTAAAAAATGACATTTCAATCCATCTTTATTAATCATGTTCATGTAATCTAACCAAATACATTGGGTTTATGCATAATACCTGAGTAAGTCCAATTTAATTGATTAATGTTGAGTTTATCTATTTTATTCATGTTGAATGAACATGATTAATAAACATGGATTGAAATGTCATTTTTTACATTGGAGTTATGTGATCAAAATAGATGGAAAATTGTCATGTAATTGAAATGCATACATTTTAACTTTTGGGCTTAAATAGTCTTCACTGTACCTCAGTTTTCGTATTCTGCTGAAATTCAGCTATCACTGTTTACAAAAACACAAGTTAAATATCATTTTGCGAAGAAATAAGAAGGTAGGACATACATTAGAGCAATTATCCATATTTATTACGAGAACAAGGAGCCTGGAAAGGAATTTGGAAAAGAAATAAAAAACAAATACATTTATTGACAGTTGTACACATTAGTAGATTAGGAGATTGATCCAGAGGCAACTGTTAGTGTGATCTGAAGAGCACTAAATTACAAGAATAACGCTGAGCTCAAATTAGGTCGTCATCATCAAACCTGCAGATAAAAAATAAAGGGTGGAAGGAACAGATTAGCTGATCAATATTTTAGTAGAGAAAACCCAACAAAAAATGCCACTAATACTTACTATTAATAGGTTGCCCTGGTTTTCACAAAGTAAATCCAAAGAGAGAATACCTGAATATGAAAATTGAGGAAAAGTAGGCTATAAGTGACAATTCACACGAGACGATAAATGTAAGTCCATGGGCATGCCCCCCCCCCCCCCCCCCCCCCAACAGCCGTCATTACCAACTCTCGTCCAAAACTGTGGTAATATGGCATCTTTGGACGTTTTAATACATTTGGAGATGGCAAAGTATAGCATATATTCGAACTGTGTTTTATCAAAACAACCACGTTTTCATAGATTACCAGTACACTCCCGACAACAGGCTCTCACTCCCTACGCAACGGCTGGACGTGTACGGTCGGCAACCACTCCCTCGATTCCACCTTAACGGCCAGGAGCCAGTCAATCGCGGGGACATGCGAAATACGATAGCTAGCTAAATGCTTTGGCAGACCCAATGTCGTAGTGCTAGCCACCTGACGTAAACCATGCCTAAATGCTAAGGGCACAAGCCGTTGCACAACATAAGCCAAGGGATTTGCGATACCATTGTGAAAGCAATAGCATATTTATGGTGTTTCATGACTATTTTCCTAGCCAGGTTACCCAGCTAGTTAGCTAAATAGTTAGCTAGTGCTAGTTACAGTGCTAGATAACTCGCCTAAATTAATAAAGAAACGCTTATATTCAGTAACAGAACATCTATTCTAATGTTCCCCATTAAACATGTGGACATCTAATAAATAATCGGTTTCTAGTTAACTTAAACGGATAAAAAGCTTACCAAACTCGGTCCATTCATCAGCACGAGGTCTATTCGGGAATGAAAGAGTGGTGTGCCCGCGTGCTTCAGGTGGATCCAATGAATTCCAGTGAAACGATTAAATAGACTTAATGTGAATAAATCAGATTTAATTTCCTATTGAACTGGTTTATGTTGTATTTAATGAATATGGATGAATATAATATATGATGTATTTACTTTAAACAGGTTTAATTTAAATGTTAAGCTTAAAGTTTATTATGGCAAAAAATCATTTTTTTGAGTGTGGGATATTTTTAGTTATGACAATAAAGTCAGAATTCTGAGATTAAAGTCGGATTTTGACTTTAATCTGAGAGGCGAAAGAAGGGAAATTCCTTACAGGCTACTGTGGTGGGAATTTTGGACCGCGTCGATCATTTCTGTCTAAACTGTTTCTATCTAAAAGAATAAAGAGTAATCCGAATTTATAACAATTAGGGTAAAATATTTAATTAATAAACATACAACAAACATAATAATCTGAGGCCTCACATACAATAATATGAGGCCTCAGAAGGGAGTTCGCCCTGCGTCTCTCTATAAGCACTCCGCAAGGAGAAGTCCAATACATTGGCAAAAGCAAGGACTTTTTTTTCAGTGGCACAGGTTTCGGAAATGCTGAGAAAAGCTCTGCTCCACATGTGATGGAAAAATCCATATATTGTTTCCACTTCATCATGTAAGCCGACCTAACTGTTCCTAACGTTATTTAACGTTAACCTTTGTGCCCGGGGTATACCGGTCATGAGGGAGTAGAGATCCCATTATGCATTCTTCTTCTTCATGAGATTACAGGAAACTCTTTCCTTTAAGTAAAAATTATTTAATTTGATCATTGACAATCATGATGTGGGGCCCCTTAGTGTTGACTAAATTGGACACTTTGACCCTATACCACCCCAAGGGTGTCAGCAAAAAGGCATAATCAACCAATTGCATCTAGAGAAACAGAATATGGGAATATAATCTTCCCATTACACTACCTGTACGAACCAAGTTCAGAGTCCCATAGCGGGACGGGGATCTGACCAGAGAAGAAAACTTTAAACTCAGAATGCCCAAAATAATAATGCTTGTGACCCTAATCCTCATCCGCAAAATTACACTAAATTATCTTTAAAAAAAATACCAAAAAGTAATACATTGTCGATAGATTGCCAACAGTTGAATCCTTGGTTACATGAGAAAATGATTGAGTTTCTTACGTTGTGTCCGTCATCTTCCTGTTGGTTCCATGTCGTAAGGCCGGTTGGACCATCATCTGCGCGGCAGAAAGGCGGTTAACCTGGCATTCATTGGGCTATATTTACCAATCATGTCTGATCTGTACTTTACTATACGGCCGAGGTAAAGGCTACTTACATTGAAGGAGTTGTAAGGTCACCAGTTGTAGAGGGTGCCTGTAGTCCTGCAGTTACACATCCTGCTATTTATACTGCAACACTGCTCCACCCCCTTTGCCCAACTCACCCAGCCAAATAACCATGACTCGTGGTATAAAATAATAACTCAAACCAGACTTTAGATAACTACCTTTTTATTCAGTTTTGCTTGAATATAGAACATATTTCTTTGTATACTCCGAAAACAGATGTCCTCATTCAATACCATGTTGTTTCAGAACAGGCAGAGAATAGAGACCCTGAAAGCTCTTAAAGGACGTTTCCTTTGGGTGCTGGTGGCATTTCACAGGTCCCAGACTTTCAAACATCTGTGGTCTGACCCTTGGTATTACTGACTTCCTGGCCTCCGTCCAAGCATTCAGCCTCTTGGCCACTCTCCTAATGATAGCGCTGTTTTCAGTCCTCTGTTGCGGAGGGGGGGGGGGCAATCCTCCTGTGTACCCCTGTCGGGCGCCTCTGTCAGCAACGGATTATGCCCAGGCGCTGAGAAAAGGGCCCCCCCCCCACCACACGAGGACCCCATAAATCTGTCCAGTATGATTGCGCTGCATCGTCGGAAACAGGGGCATCTGCGGACAGCAGACTGATGAAGCAGATAAAGGGGGGCGTGACATTTAATACCCCACGTTATTTGATTGACAACATAACCTGTGGTTGAGGAGCCCCCCCAAGACATGACATATCAAATCCCATGCAATTTGATTGAGGGGCCCCTTTCAGATACCAAGAGTGACTAACATAACCAGTGTTTCAGGGCCCTATATTACATTTCTAACCCTATTCATGAATTGATGACATGATTGGTGGCCCTATTGAGACAAATGACATAATATAACCAATGTTAGATGGCTTTCGGGCCCCATTAAGATATCAGTAGGTAACATGTTGTAGAGACAATATTGAATTGGTAGCACGGAGGCTTGGGCTTCAGGGCCGCTGGGAGGTAATCCATCCCTGGTCTGTTTTCAAAAGCACCGCTCACTAATTAAGCCGCTCTGAAGATAGGGGAACCCGGTATAGTTTGAGGTCCTGGTTCCCTTACGCCAAGACCCTCACTTGACACTGCAAGGTGATCTGTGTTGTTGCATGACAGAGTTCAGCTATAAATACCGAGGTGGGCTTGTAGCCTCCCTTCCAGTCACTTTGCAAATTCAATTTGAGGTTAATTATATTCTCGTAGCACATTTTGTGATGAAGTAACGACTGCACGCATCCCAACTGTTATGAAATGGAGGCTCACATAGAGACTGATTTAAAGAAATGCCAGTTTAACAACGAATAATTAACCATTCACAATTGTTACAATGGAGTTAGTTTGCAAAAGTGCAATTAAATATACAGAGATTGAGCAGGAAAGTTGGTCTACCTATCTGGTAATCGTCATTGGTTGCGATAGGGACAGTAAGGATCCTACAATCAAAATTATCTGGCTGTGTGCTTCTTTGCACGTACTGCACTCAGAGATGCAACAGTCACCCTACCCTCCAGTGGTGTGACGCAGCTCGCCATTACGCAATACATTAAATAAACAAATTTCAAGTTATTTCGTGATAAAAGCCAAACGCAAAAAGTGACCTTTAAAATATGGTTATTAAATGTTGTTGAATGCCATGTTCTTTATCCATCCTACACAGATGCGTTTGCTCAAGATAATCTGGAGGAGACTGAGCTCTCAATCAGTCTGTAACTTTATCCCTCAGGAGCTGTTCATACACGTTCTTCAGGCCGGGAATATTCACAAGGAAAGAAAAACCTAAAGAGAAAACAAAACAAGAGAACAAATTACCCAGAGTGGACAACCACGTAAGCAAATGAGTTGACAATCGTTCTATAAACCCGAAAGAATATGAATATGCCCTAAGCTCTATTGGGTCAAGAAAGATCCGACAGCCTCACCTGGCCGAGTCTGATTGGACTCTGGGGCCGTGTGAGGCGGCACACCGGTTGCATGGTGAGAAATCAATGAGCACAGGTTAAACCAGCCCTCACCACACACACACACACTCACATGGCAACATAGAGAACCAGGCCATTGATCATTTTTCAACAAACCAAGCGTCCATGCTACCTGGCGTGTAGCATGGAATTTGTAACACTGGTGCCCAATGTAACAAAGTCCATGCTACCCGCCACCGAGGTGACTTCTATTGGGCTCCTCCAGACAAAAGGACGCAGGGCGGTGGTGTCGAAAGACCGGTTTATTGCAAAGGTCTGTTGAAAATGATACATGGCCTGGTGCTCCATGTTGCAATCTAGGAGATCTCCCTGGGTGTGTGTGGAGAGTGGACTGCTGGTTTATTCTGATTACTCAATGTGCAATAGGTGTGCAGCCTCACCCAGCCCCAGAGTTTAATTAGACGCAGCCAAGTGAGGCTGATCAAAGCAGCGGTCACCCACACACACTCCCACATTTCATAACTGCCATTTTAGTCACCACTTCCACAACTGTGAGTAACCATGGCCCACTTTTAGACCCTCCTTTCAAGCCCATTTTAACCCTGTCACGAAATCTGCTACCAACCGTCCCTCTCTCTGCAAGTTGCCAAGAAATTCATCATTTTTTTACTTGAATCCCGCATCCATTACCAACACCCTCGTCAGTTTACTCTGGTCAAAATACTTATGAAACTCAAGTTCTGCAGACAAGAGAATCCTCTCAATTCAGCCCTGTTCTCCGAAAGCTACCTTGGCTTCTGCATCCTGTAAACTACTATTCATACTCCTCACCATTACACAACTCTGTAATGTTGTGTAATGCGAGTCCCTCCATGGCCAGGCCCGTCTTACCCCACTGAGCCCCCCCCCCCAGTCTTAGGTCCCCTGGCACTGGGCTGCTTGTAGCCAGAGCACTCAGATGGCGATAGCCCCAAAATGCTGAACCCTCTTGTTTCGATTTGGCCGGGGACGTTCTTTTCATTATCGTCATTTTAATTTTTGTGCCTGGTTGTCGACACAAAACGAAACAATGCGCATTGTCACAGCTCGACCAATCAGTGTTCAATTGCCGAGAACCCTCGCAGAGAAGGCCGATGCGACGCAACACTCTGGTAGGAGTAAGGCGTACACACTGGTCATCGACCAATGAAAGGGGTAGACTCTTAGAAGCAAAACCGAAAGTATGATTCAGGCTTCTGTCCTCATCTTCCAGTGAACTGCCCCATCTGTATACTATGTTTGTACTAGGACTGTTCAATTAATCATTTTTTTTGTAAATTTTTTAAAGGGGAAATTTCAAAGTTCTCAGTTAAAGTTTTTTGGAGAGAAATGCTAATTGCATCATATTTTCAAACTCAAAAATAATAATATTGACCTTTACTGCCTCTATAAAGCATCCTTGAGTGTAAGCAAAGCACTATATCAAATAAAGTTAATACTAATATATATATATATTCATGTCTTTTCTCAGCACGATAATTCGACCTTCATAATGGTCTATGCCCGGTCTCCATGTTTCCTTTATGTGCCAACAATTAATATTGACTCCACGGTTGCGGTAGAGCCATTGAGAAATATTGCAATATTTCCTTTGATTGGAAATGACAATATTTCGAAAGAATCTGAACTAACGATAAAATGAACGCGAAATATAAAACATGTCCACATAAGGGACGCAGAGAAGAGGGAAATAACTATGAAGAAATAAAATGTCTGCAGATTTTATGACACTAGTTACCCACCATGTCCATTAAATTAACTGCACAGCTCCAGTGGAAACCAGTGGTGCGATGGTTCTGTACCGCATCAGATGCTGAGAACCTACGTCAAGGTCCACCACATACTCTCTGGAGGGGAGAAGGTACAGAACCAGCATCAAAACAGAACCACGTGTAAACATCGCCCCCTAGTGTACACAGACAGCAGAGCCCAAACAACAACAGGGAGAGGCAGTGATAGAGGCAGTGATAGAGGCAATGAGGGAGGCAGTGAGGGAGGCAGTGACTGAACCTTTGATCGTCTGTCTCGGGCTCCACCATGATGTTATCCTGCTGCTCCTTCACGCGCAGAAACACAAAGGAGTCCAAGCAGGGCTCAGGGACTGGAGACATATCAGAAGAAAAATGAACACATTGTACTAGAAGGCATTAAGTAGATGTATCCAAAGGCACTTACAGGGAATACATTTATAAAGTGCCCATGCCAAATTTAAACTGCACTAGCATTAACGGTTCAAAATCTTTGCCCAAAGGCCGAAACCCACCGCAGCTCCAGCGTGGTCATTGATTCACAGGAGAGGATGTGCTTCACACTCTACCCTTGAGCTTCGGTGTGTGTCGGCCCTAATGCATCATATCAGTCAGTCGGTCATTCCTCTGTGACGAGGCGCGGAGAGGCCGTACCTGCTTTCATCATGTCCACCGCCTGCAGGTTGGGGGGCATGTGTCTCAGCGCTACGGCCTTCAGGTAGGTCTCTGTGTTAGCCAGGTATCTGGAAAGGATAAACACGCACAAAGCACGTTAGCTACCAGCGGAGCAGCAATGTTCTGGTCTTCAACGCACAGAGTCCTTCATGCGATACCTACTCTCTGGCAAAGGCGTACTCCTCAGGGGACAGGTAGGAGGGGTCTCCGTCGGCCCTCGACTTCTCCTTCTCGAGGACATGAGGGAAGAACTTCTCAATCTGAACACAGAGCAACGAAGAGGATATTAACGGCATTCAGGGAAGTCCGATAGAGTCAAGTGGTGCACAGGTTATGGTGCACAGGTGATGGGTGACGGTGCACAGGAGACGGTGCCCAAGCGATGGTGCATAGGTGACCGCTGCACAGGTGATGGTGCACAGGTGACTGACCTTCTGAAGGCGGGAGCGCAGGTAGCTGCTGAGGACGAAGCGGATGCGGTCGATCTCCATGCGGTGAACGCTGGCCTTCATGTCCCCTTTACTCACTCGCTGCAGGTTGTCTTCCTGTTGCACAGGGGTCCACAAATAACCTTTGTGACCGTGTTGCCTCACTCCTCACAGGCAAAACATCCGCAAATAAACCCTGAATACATAACTCGGCTTGCAATTAAGAATACAATTGAGACAAAGATTAGCCTACATACGACCATGTCCTTACAAAAGTTATTTATATTGATGAAACCATGAGTCGACCTCCTCTCATTACCATGTGGGTGAGCTGCTCCATCACACACTCTACTACTTCTGATTTGTTCTCCAGTAAGTCAGGGGAAAACTTTTCGTTTAGCCAGGCCTGGAACGACATAAAGTGTATCTTCTGTTTAAATGGCATAACAAAACCTCGTGATCATTACAGTTATACATTATAATGAGTACAGGATAGAACTTAATGTTAGAATACTTCTTCCAGTTTAGCGATCAGCTCAACGGGGGTCATCAACTCCTCCTGGCTGTCGTTCTGCTCGCTCCCATTCTCTGACAAGGCGTCCGACATGCTTCCAAACCGTGCACTAAAACCACCAAACTCCACCAAATTGACAGCTGATAATAAACGCTTCAACTTACAACAAAAGTCAAACAAACACAGAGAAACGTGTAGTTAAAAGAGAGGAGGCAGGATCCGGAAAGTCTCCGTGTTGTGAATATTCCCGCCACTAGCGGTGTCATCGGGAGAATCAAAATGCGCAAATGTGCGCATGTAAAGAATATTGCTCCTTCTGAGTTCTTCCTATGGGTGTTCAGGGTCAGGGTCATTTAGAAAGAAATAGATTGAGAAATAAATGAATAGAGACATTTCTCTAAATAGCTCTGGTAAGGATGTTGTCGATGTATGTTTTTCTACTTCTTTTGATTATTCTGATTATGTGTAATTTATTTTAAATTGTGCTAAATGATGAAATCATTTCGTTAGTTATGATGGACATACTTGTTGGTATGCTACTATTATTCCCTTATTTCATTATTGTGTTATCCATACCGTGTTATCCAGCGATATATATTGTCATTTTTATATTTTCAATTACCTTTATTAAAAGCATTACATTTCCTTTTAATATTACATGAAAATATCAAATATACATTTTTAATCCTCTTTTTGATAAACAAGCATACAATTAACCACGAAAAGAAGTTAACAATAGTGTGTGTTTTTGATAGCTGCATCTTTTTTTTACCAGACACACCTAATTTAAGTTTCACGTCAAGTCAATGATTAGGGTGAACCTTATCAAACGTCTTATTGAGCATAAAAGCATTTAATTGTTTCAGGATAGACATCGCTCGACCAATTCACAAATGTGCATTTTAATATCTAAAAAAATAGATATTAAAAATATATAAGTATAATATGTAATACATCTATAAAATGTGCAGGGTATGATATATATGATGTATAAAATATCGGCATTTGTGAATTGGTCGGGCGATGTCAGGCTAGTGTATATATACATATACAGTATATATGAAAGAACAAATAATACTTGAGCTCGCAGATTTTTCTTATTCCCAGGCTAGGCCTTTGCACTACATATGATAGAACATGCATAGGTTTAATGTGGGAAGCATTGTGTTTTATGACAATATTGAAATCACACAAGCTTGTGTGTAATTTATCCATCCCTGTAAACTCCCACCCTTACATACAATTGTATTAGCAAATGGTTCATAATTACGTGTCATGTCTGAAGGCGCCTGTCATTTCACTGGCATGAGATATGTATTTATTATGAAATTATTCAAGATGAGCTTGAGACGTCAACTTTCAATTGAAAAGAGAACAAAAAAACTGTATTCAATGGTGTTTATTTCACAAAACATTCATTAGTTTGATTCGATGAACATATGGTCATTTCATATCATCCAAATGTGTTGGATATTTACAGGCATTTTATGGCACAACATTGTACAGTTGCATTAAAACAGCAATTAAACATGTATGTACACAAAAATAAAACGATCAAGGCAAATCAATCTGAGACCGAGAGTGGTCAGTTAAACAAAAACACAGACATAATCTTTTAACAAACACATTCCACCCTCTGTGTAGCATGATATAGACTCTGAGCATCGGTCAAAAGGCTCACAGGATAACATCCGCAAAGAGGGACATGAAGCTGCCTCTGTTCATCAGTTAAAAGGCTCACAGGATAACGTGTACGAAGAGGGCCATGATGGCCGCGCTGATCAGACCCGAGATAGGGACGGTGACGAACCAGGCGATGAAGATGTTCCTGAACAGGCGCCAGTCCACGGCCTTCCTGGAACGCAGCCACCCCACGGCGACCACTGACCCCACCTGTAGGACCAGACACCAGAGTCAAGCACACAGCAGTCTGCTGCTGAACGGACCGTAGTGGAGCTGGACTCCCCCCTGAGCCCCAACACATGGACCCGAACAATGTGAACGCCTGCTCACGTTGAAGGCCATTTACAAAGCAAAGCACAGACCGGTTTACGCCGGCTGGCATCATGTTTATCCAGCAAGTGGGTTAGGGTTAGGGTTAGCAATGAGGGTCCATGTATACAGTTAAACAATTAGTATTCTGCATTGTTTTGGAGGGCGAAGTTTGTGCTCCACCACCTACCTTGCAGTGGGTGGTGCTCACAGGAAGGCCGATATTGGACGCCACGACCACAGTCAAGGCTGACGCCAGTTCAATGCTGAAGCCACTGGATTGGGGAACAGAACAAGGCAATGAGGTAAAACCCATCTGCCGTTGAGACATTCGTGCGAGGAGCCTTATGATGGTTGGATTCGGTGGAACAGTACCTGGAGGGTGTGATGGGGGTCAGGTCTTTGCCCAAGGTCTGAATGACTCTCCGGCCCCACACCCAGAGCCCAGCGCTGATACCCACCCCTCCGTACAGGAGCAGCCAGATGGGCGTGGGCGCGTTGGAGACCACAGAGCCGCTGTCGTACAGGAGCCAGAGGGCCACCAGTGGACCGATGGCGTTGCTGCCAAACCAAGCATAGACACGGGTAAGTCTGCTGAAGGTGCCCTCAAACATCCCCTCATATCAAGACTCACTTGTTCAGAGTTCACCTAGACTCTGCATCCCCCTTCCCCCCTCCCCTCCCCCCTCTTACGCACTTATTGTATGTTGTACGTCCTGGCACTTATTGTATGTACTTATTGTATGTTGTACTTAAAAATAGTACTTAGCATCGTGTAGCATCTAATTCTAGCTTTCTTTGTTGTATACGGGGTGAAGGTTAATCTAACAATTGTAAGTACTTGGTACTGGCACTTGTTCTATGACCATCCTTACTGTACCGACAGCGATATATTGTTTCTTTTTCTTCTGAAAAATGTACTTATTGTATTTAGCTTTTTTTTTGTTGCAAAAAGCGTTTGCTAAATGCACTAAATGTTAATGCAAATGGTAGAGCACCCAGTTCTCTGACAGAACCCAAATCCCCCAGCCTACCTGACGTCGTTGCCTCCGTGTGCAAAGGAGCCGAAGCAGGCGGTGAGGATCTGGAGGAACTGGAAGAGCGAGGAGACGGCAGGGTGGTCAACCTCCAGCTCATCCTGCTCCAGGGCCAGCTCCTTCCCCGCCTCGCCCTGCTCCACGCTGCTGTCCTCCGCCCGGGCGCCCGCGCTCATGGCCGAGCTGTAGCTGCTGTAGCTGTCTACCCGGGACCTCCTCTGGAGCGCCCCCCCGCCGCCCTCTGCCGCCGCCTCCTTGTACTTGGGGTCCCCCTGGATGCCGTAGATGGCCATGGTGTAGGAGGTGTAGCTGTTGTTCCTGCGGATGGGCCGCTCCTCCGTGTCGCTGTCGCCGATGCAGTCGCCCACCTTGGTGACGTGCAGCTTGTGCAGCAGGTCTTTGTAGAGGCCCGAGTCCTTGTGGACGGTGTGGGAGAGGCCGCTGTGAGGGTCAGTGATGGTCATGGGCCCCACCAGGCTGTTCAGACCTTTAAAGAAACACACCTGCTTTGTGACGCTTTGTATTCGTTTACCTTTACATTTAGGGCCTTTAGCAGACGCTCTCATCCAAAGGGACTTGCAATAAGTACATTTGTCAGAAGAAGAGAAACAATATACATCGCCGTCGGTACAGTAAGCCCATTCATAGAAACAAGAGCCAAGCACTTACCCTTGTTAGGTTAACCCATTCCCTGTGTACAAGAAAGCTTGCCAGGACAAGAAGCTACGCCATGCTGAGTACTATTTTTAAGTCCAAGGACGTACAACATACAATAAGTGCATACATTAAGTGCCAGGACGGGAAGGGTAAGGGACGAGGCTATGCAGAGTCTAGGTGAGTCCACCACGAGGAGGGTATCTATAACAGTAGTATGTACTGATATCGCTGACATCTCACCATTGCTGAGATCCGGACTTTTGGTGTCAATTCCATTGCTGTCTAAGTCTGCGTCCGCTGAGTCTCCGAGACTGAAGGCCACCTTCTGGCTGTCTCCTGCCGGGGGGCTGGGCAGAGGTCTGGGGGCCTCAGGTTCTGGTTCTGGGTCTGATTTGATCTTCTCCATCAGTTGTGTTTCACAGGGCCTAAGAGCCATTTCACCTAGCGTGCAAAGAGATCCGTATTAGGTCTGAGCCATGGAATGGCTGAATGAGAAGTTAGAGCTGTAAGAGCTGGCACACGGATACACCGACTGTGTTTATTATACAAAGATCTCTCACGCTGGATCTTTTTC
>NC_079417.1:18726192-18731192 GCF_026213295.1 Gadus chalcogrammus
TGCCACTAAATTCTACATACTGTACCTACATACTGTTCTACAATCATTCTATAAAACCAGCAACAAACCGGTTCATAA
This sequence comes from Gadus chalcogrammus, assembly GCF_026213295.1. Lineage (NCBI taxonomy): Eukaryota > Metazoa > Chordata > Actinopteri > Gadiformes > Gadidae > Gadus > Gadus chalcogrammus. The sequence continues at coordinate 18,726,271 of NC_079417.1, forward strand.
CCCTGGGGCCTTATTACAGAAACTTCCTAACTCTGAAATCCTATCCTATCTTGAGATAGGAAGGCATTTAGGGGTTTTGCTATTACAGAAGGAGGTTTCCTAACTTAACTTAGGAAGAAATCCTATCTTATCTTAAGATAGGAATTTATCCATTACAGACCTATCCTAAGTTAGGAATTTCTTAAGTTAGGATCCCCAAGTTAGGTGGCCATTAGTCTCGCAAAGCCAGACCAAACTACAGCAAGTAGAATGGTAATTCAAAATAACTGTAAACAACTGAAAAAAATAGCAGCAGGACTGCTAGTAGGTCTGCTTAACAATGATGACGAGGATCAACACAACAGAAATTTGATGACTGAAAGGCTACCGAGGCCGCATAATGATTTCTTAAGTTTTCCTGACCATATTTTAATTTCATTTTATCGCCTGCAAAGACATTACATTTTGGATTTGGTGGAAGAATTACTTTACTACTATATAACTCCTCTTCTTGTTCCCTGTTTCAATACCCGCCATGACGTCGTACTAGTGCAACTATCTTGCCGTTATTAACAAAGATCCTTTATCAACAGTCTCTGTTAATGTTAAAAGTAACTCGTTCTATCAATCTCATGCACAGAAACTGACGATTGCAGATTGCAATCGAAAGATAAGATAGGAAACGGCCAACAGGTTAGGGACTGCTTCTGTAATAGGAAGTTAGGATTTTTCCTATCTTTGAGTCCCTAATTTAAGTTAGGATTAGAAGTTTGGATTTTTTCTGTAATGAGGCCCTGCTTCTTAAACACGTTTGATGAGACCAGAATCCCTCTCCTCAACAGCCTCTGGTCACACATGTCCCTGACGCGAGAGCTTACCGAACATGGCGCTGACGGAGCCCGCCATCAGCACGTGCTCGGAGCCGTTGTACATGCGCACGTCGATGATGCCCTGCCGGATGGTCTCGCTGACCTTGGCCCCCAGCAGGATGGAGCCCACCGTCTCGAAGATGGTGGCCAGGACGCAGGCCTGCCGCAGGGTGACCACGCCCGAGCCCACCGCCGTGCCGAAGGAGTTGGCCACGTCGTTGGCCCCCACGGAGAAGGCCAGCACAAAGGCGATGACAAAGCCCAGCACCAACAGCCACAGGTAGCCCTCCAGGTGGGTCTGGGCCAGCAGGCCCACCGTGGTGGCGGTGGCCAGCGCCGCGAGGGTGGTGGTGTCCATGGTGAGAGGGGATGTCCTGTTCAACCCTTAGGTCAGGCAATTCAATAGGTCTACTCTTAGTGTTATATAGACACACCTGTTGTTTCTCTGATATCGGAGCCTAATTGGTAAAAAGAAAACATGATGATGGATTTGGTGTTTGATGCTATCGTGTAATGCTGATCGTTTGGGGTTGTTGTAAGATGAACTAGTATTGATGGAGGAAGGGAATCCATGATGATGGCTGCCTCTGGGGAAATATACTGGAAGAAGAAATGTGAATTTGGTTTAGTTTAGAATAAAACACCAATAAGGTATATTATACCTGCTTAATACAAGACATTAACTGGCTAAATAGGGTAATGACAAATGAAGCAAGCAAAATGTTATGGACCAGAACCAGATATTGAATGTGTTTTTTCTCCATTCATTTTTCTTTAACAAGTGAACAATAAAGTAATTAATTAACCTACTTCAACCATCGGAAGTAGCATTTGTAAGTTAAACATTCTTCAAACATGTGTGGTGTGCGCAAAAACGTGGTTGACAAATGAAGGAGCGCATTAAAGCGTAATGCAGCCTTGGTCAAATAACTCTTACTTTAACTCTATTTAATCCTTCTAACGCAGTTAGATCCAAAACTTTTTAGGGTTAAATAAACAACAAGGCTTCTTGACTATTCTTGACCTGGCCACATTAGTGACCCTATTTGGATAGGGAATCAACAATAGCCAAACAAATATAGTTTAAAGCGAAAGGTAATTTCTCAGATCAAATTAGGCAATTATTACTAACCCTAACTCTAGTAAAATGTGTTAAACTTAAAACAGTGATATACGTATGAACGAGAAAAGACTGTCCCCACTAACCTGTTAGAGCGAAGGTCTCGTGTTGAGTTCAGGTATGGGACGCATATGTCCGTCAGCGCGAGAGCAGCATGCAGGAACCGATCAGCCGCGAGACGCCCCCCGGTTTACCGTCTGGTCTGAAGGGTCTTGCGGAAAGCGGGCTCTTATACTCAGACCGTGGCGAGGAGGAGGGCAGCGTGCTCACGCCCTCCGGAGTGATCACGAGACAGGCTAATGGTTTACTTGTTTGTGGCGCAGAAACACCTAATTACAGTTTTCTGCTCCTGAACGGGCCAATGGGGAGAGGGGGATGCTGGATCCGGAATTAACCTTCTTATTGCCAATGGGATGAAAATAGTGGATGTGTTTGAGTGATGGATCACCTTTCCCTTTTGCCACTGGATTAGAAATAGATAAAATATCATTATCGTGGAGCATCTCTCTTCCACAGGCCCACACGCCCCATAACGTTATATTGGTCCATTGATCTATACTGATTGTTTCACAGGACAAATGTGAGGCATAGAGCAAGTCCAACACATAGTTACTGTTCAACCTCTTATTTACTATTAATTATCTTTTCTGTCAAACTCCAATGGAAATTGGAACTATTTTTGTCAGTCAGCGGAAAATGAAAGACATTGAAAGCGCTGACGTCTTCGTATTCATAACTAAGTATCATTACTGATTAATGAACGCATTGGAGAGTGGTAGTAGAGACAATTTACTAAGACATTTTTAGAGATACTTTTCTGAAGACTGTCAGGGGGATAGCCCTTCTCCAATGGCTATACAATCTGTAGGCAGTTTAATTTTGCATTTATTGATGAATGGATAATCCCAATATATAATAAATCTATAATAATAGACTAAAGAGGAATATAGGTTTGTGTGTGCGTGTTCGAGTGTGTGTGAGTGTGTGTGAGTGTGTGTGTGTGTGTGTGTGTGTGTGTGTGTGTGTGTGTGTGTGTGTGTGTGTGTGTGTGTGTGTGTGTGTGTGTGTGTGTGTGTGTGTGTGTGTGTGTGTGTGTGTGTGTGTGTGTGTGTGTGTGTGTGTGTGTTTGTGTGAGTGTGTTCAGAGTGTCAGAGTGTTCAAAATGGTGAGATGTAGCTGACATTATTTACCAGGTCAATCATTACCTATTCTGTGCTGAAGGAACATAAGTGAAACCATGTTCTGGTTTGGAGCACATTTGGTCAGCTCATGACTTTTACATAACTGAGCCTGTTTTTGAGGTAGATAGGCCAGTTTGTATGCTGATCGTATAAGCCACAGGTCACAGCAAATATAGTGAACGAGATCAGAATGCAGCCCTTAATATTGAATCAGGATTATTTCTTTAAACAGAGGGAGATCTTCTGAACGGTGGCATCAATGTTTCTTATTATAGGGTCTTATTATAACCCCAATTCTCTTCAAAGTATTTTTAGACCTAGTAGCAACAAGCAGTTCATAGCACACATGTAGGCTATAAACAAAACCTTTTTAAACGTTCTTTATTTGTATACTTCCCCAATGTTTACTAAATTTAACATCTTAGTTGAAGTCCCATATAATTGCACGATAATGAGCGTTGCCTCTGAGCTTGGGTGGTTTTCACTACATACATAATACCCTGATCTCTCGGAGCCATGCGGCGTCTGTTCACTGTTTTGAAAGACAGGGGGGCAAGGTGCTTCAAAACGTTCCCAGAGAGATTTAACAAACGTTAGTCTGGTTATGCATAAGGGTGTATAATTACTACTCTTCAGGTAAACACCTGAGGTAAATGGTGTTTACACCCATGGCTGATCAAATTTCACAAACAAACGTCTTTTGTTAGTTTTTTTTAAACCTGAGAAATTGCTCCTCAAAACATTCACATGAAGTTTCTCGTATTGGGCATATGCCTTGTCTAGCCAATAGGGGGCGCCACTATCTTTTGCACATTCCAGTAAAAACGCGACCCATTGATCAGATCAAAACAAAATAGGCATTTCTCTCACGTATTTTTTCATACTGCTCTCCATAAAATCTCTCTTTTGAAATGAATGTTTTACAAAAAAATGTTTAGTTAAACGTTTTTGAAGTTAAACTTGTTTGTGTGTGTGTGTGTGTGTGTGTGTGTGTGTGTGTGTGTGTGTGTGTGTGTGTGTGTGTGTGTGTGTGTGTGTGTGTGTGTGTGTGTGTGTGTCTGTGTGTGTGTGTGTGTGTGTGTGTGTGTGTGTGTGTGTGTGTGTGTGTGTTTGCGTGTGTGTGCCTGTGCGTACGTATATACGTGTGTGTGTGTGTGTGTGTGTGTGTGTGTGTGTGTGTGTGTGTGTGTGTGTGTGTGTGTGTGTTTGTGCGTGTGTTTGTGTACGCGTGTTTGTGCGTGTGCGTGTGTGTTAGCGCTTGCGTGTACATACACACATTCATGGTGTTTTTAATGTTTTTCTGAAAGATCATGTTTCAACTTTGAGCATTCAGGCTACTTGATTTTGGTTGAAGATTGTTAGACTTGCCACTGGTTGATATGTAAAACATAACTTGTATTATTTATCGCAGCGGCATACTGTTGCACGTCACCTGATGGCCTCTAGGGGTCGCTTATGCCTCTGTTCCAATAACCCCGTCAAAGAATGCATTCCAGGTGGAAATACCAGTTTGAAACCACTTGAAAGAGGGAGCAAATAATAGTAATATCCATCCAGTTCTTATGTGTGCACAGAACAACTGCAAGACCAAGGACTAAACTGTGTGTATACACACTTCAGAAATGTCCTTCGTACCTTGAAATGTGTGCTGATACACTCATCTGCCAATAGAATCAAACACCTAATAATCTTCATTTTTGGTTTTATTTTATAAGAAATACAAACTCCCAACCAAGTTGCACAGTTCCACAGCATCAAACCACATAAACATGC
>NC_079417.1:18736192-18756192 GCF_026213295.1 Gadus chalcogrammus
TGAAGCCAGAGCACCTCTCTAACGCCAGGCCCAGGAACCCACCCTCGGCACTCAACTGTATTCAAACAATACGCGGGAATACGCTTCAAACAAAGCAGGAAGTTGAGAGAAATCAGCACATAGAGCCCAGCTACTGTGCTGGCAGAGAGTACAATGGAGAGGTGATCATCTCTGCTGGGCTGTCACACCTCGCTGCTCCTGTGAATACACATTCTTAACTGGCTAACCACTGTAGGCACAGTGCAGTGGAGGGGAGGGGGGGTGCAGGTGAAACCACACCTATGCTGATTTTCTGATGCCTCAGGCATGATTATTTCTTCAGCATTACCAGAACCAACACATCGCCTGGCCCTGACCTGTCTGTACTGGGTACTGAATGTGCAGATTCATCCAGAATAGGAAGTAAGTTCCTCAGCTCAGTCTTTAGGATAGAAAGGAACGACAGATTTCTTATTTTTAACTATTATAAATTGGTTGTTTAAATTTGAAAAATGTTTCTGTATTCTTCTTTATTGTTTATGAATCAAAAGTGTTTGGTATTCAAAGCTTAGTTTACAGACATGCGTGTGAATGTCTTTCCTAATTTTCATAACATGGAATGAATAGCTGTTGGGTAAAGTAGAGCTCTATCAAATAGAGTGTAAAAGTCTATAGTTTATAAAAGTATATATACACATGTTGTAGCATGACTATACACTACAGACTGTTTAATATAAAAGTTTCCCAGGATCAGATTACAATAATTTGCAGATATTGCACCAAAGTTGTGAGATGGTTGAAAGTGGAGAGAAGCATATCCATCGAGGTAAGGGAATGTTTATCACACAGAGACATACAGTAAAGATGCAGAATTAATATCAAACATACCTTCCAAGATGTAGACCTTGAAGCCGCTGCTCATCCGGGTTATATAGTGAAAATTGGCCACAGCCATGGCTTCTCTTCTTCCGCAGAATACAAAGAGAAATGCAGAGAAACACCTTGACTGCTGGGGCTTACGGGACACAATGAGCCCTAGTTATGGGTTGGGTTAATAGGTAATGAGATGCTGGCTCTGAACTCCACCAGGTAATGTATCAGGTGTGAGCAGAGCTGTGCTATGGCCTCCCTTTGACTCTCTCCCCGTGCTCCCATTGGCCACCGTCAAGCCAATCAAAAGCCTTTTCCTCCTTTCACTCAGTTAGCTTTTTGTGCTGCGGGCACAAGAGGGACCATCTCAGGCGTTGAGTAATCGCGCTTTCACCCACTTGGTAGATTCTCTAAAACAAACCCCACTATTACACTAATACAAGAGGCATAATCTGGTATGTTATTAAAGATATATTAGGATTCAAGAATAATTAATTCAGCTAATCAGGACTACCTGTGAAACGCACCAGAGCTAACACTACACTTTTTTCTTCTCCCCTTCATCTAGAAGCACCTCCCTCAGGCCGTATAGGAATTGAAGTCCACGTGTTTACCTTATGAAGTTAGCACCTGCTCTTTGTCTCCCCCCGTCCCCCCGTCCCCCCGTCCCCCCCGTCCCCCCCCACACACACACACACACACACACACACACACACAACTCCCCCTACCCTCCTTTATGCCGCAAATCTAAAATCTCACCAAACCACATTTTTGCGTTGAGTTGTCTCTTCGAGGAGCCCACCGTCATTCCTGCTGACCTGCCCGGACACGCACCCAGCTGGGCCCGGCCTCCCCGCTAATCCCGGGCCCTTTGTTGACGGCCAGACAAAGAGCCTTAAGTCCCAGAACCTGCAGCTGCCAGAAGACCTGTCCTGCTGGAGCACGCCGAAGAGGAAGTCTGGACACACACACACATGCAGGCGAACACACACACACACACACACACACACACACACACACACACACACACACACACACACACACACACACACACACACACACACACACACACACACACACACACACACACACACGTACAGTGTGTACACGTAAAGACACGCAATGCAGAAAAAATAGAACAACTGTACCCCTAACCCTTACCCCCCCCTCCCCCCGCCCACCAAATTGGTGTGTTTAATCATGTGGTTGTGGCTGAAGACTCTGTGCTAGTCTCAATATTATAACTCTATGATATTTTTTTATGTCTAGATTTCAGCCATCCAACCTTTAAATGACTGGCTTTATATGTGTGTGTGTGTGTGTGGCATGTGGGTGTATGTGTATGTGTGTTTGTGTGTGTGGCATGCACGTGGTTGTATGTATGAATGTTAGTGTGTGTGTGAGTGGCATGCATGTGTGTGTGTTTCATGCATGTGGGTGTATGTGCGTGTGTGTGTGCGTGAGTGGCATACATGCGGGTGTGTTTGTGTTTGTGTGTGTTGTGTGTAGCATGCTGGTAGATGTATGTGTATGCGTGTGTGTATGCATGTGTGTGTGTGATTGGCATGCATGTGGGTGTGTGTATGTGGTATGCATGCCTGTGTATGTGTCTGTGTGGCATGCATGTGATTGTATGTGTGTGTGTATGTGTTTGGCATGCTTGTGTTTGTGTGTGGGTGGCCTACATGTGGGTGCATGTGCATTTCTTTGCGCATGTGTGTGTGCATGTGTGTGTGCATGTGTGTGTGCTTGGTCAGTGACTGTAGTAGGCATAATCCTTGTGTCTTATTTAAGTGTTTTCATTAGTAATCCCAGCCTATTTTTCATCATCAACGATATTGACGACATGAATAATAATAAAATAATAATTAATTTGAGCAGATTAATAAAGGGGTTGCTAAGATTCAATCTTTTTTATTCAATCAAGACTTCATAAAAAGTAAATGCAAAATAGACCGTTTTTATAAAGGCGGTGGCCTACAAAAGCTAAAACATCAGCGGCATTATGCTCTGAAGTGTCTTACACCGTTCGCTTTGCGGCAGCAGAGCTTACAAGTAGGTGTGCTACCGTCAAAGCGGTGCGGGTGAATCGTTATCTTATTAACGAGTTCGAGTTCCAAGGTTTTCTAAGGCATTGCCAACAGATGGCTCATCCCTTAGAATGTGTTTTATGAAGGCATCGATCGAAAAAAAAAAAAAAAAAAACGAATTAATTTTATACAAGCGCTTCAAATCGCTTCGCTGCAGTAGTACAGTTTTTTGAACGAATTCACGTCTCTTAATATCAGTTGTGATGCGAGGACGATCAGGATCATCGTCATCAGACACCATACTGCCCTGATTAATCAATAGCGCGCGGAAGGAACCACCATCAACCTCAGCCCCTCCATCCCGTTGGCTGCACTCTTCTCGCATCAGCACCACCCCTTTACTCCACCAGTGCGCTGGCATCTCCCCCAGGAGCGCTGGGAGTGACGCAGAACCGAGCGGAAAGCTGCACCGCGCCTTGAGGGAAGAAGAAGCACTGAGAAGCAGGTGATGCGATCAAAAACAACCGGACCAGAGTAGCCCTATATCTGGGGACGGTGGCTGTAGAGAGGTGCTGATCCCCGATGCGTGGCCTGTTCGGGCAGAGGACGAGTGACAGCAGAGCCTACAAGGGTGTGAATCTCCTCCTAAGCGTCCTGATAGCGCAGTAGCACTCCTCCGTTCACACCGGATTGGGGACGTGTTCTGAGGTTGGTCTTCCACGGCGACAATTAGCGCTTCTGTGCTCTGTGATCCACCCATATGTTGCATTGCAGTCTGTTTGATAAAGGGAATGTGTTTAGGATAGCGATGTGTGTAATATCAAAATAATTGCCTTTAAAAAAATAAGTTGAAATGCATTTTGCTTGAGTTCCTGTTTGGCCTCATCAGTCACGACATGCTTAGAAACTACAGTAGTCTGATAACGAGGGTTTGCCCCTAATTTACACCACTCTGTCTGTTCCTGAGGGCTACATTGAACAGTTGGTCTACAGATGGGAAAGTAGATATTTCCGTGAAACAAGTTGGAATTCATTATCCGGTGGTCAGGATCTCGGCTTTCTGCAGCTTCTCATCCTGCAGCTTCTCCTCCTCCTCCGGCGATATTAAACCTACACCATGAACTACCTGCGTCGACGCCTCTCGGACAGCAATTTTATCTCCAATTTGCCTAATGGCTACATGACGGACCTCCAACGCCCTGAGCCGGCTCAGCCCCCGAGCCCCGCAGTGTCGCCGGGCCCCCCGGAGCAGCGCCGCCAGTCCACCAGCCAGCAGCAGCCGTCTGGAGGTGGAGCCGCTGCCGCTGCAGCCGGTGGCGGTGGTGGTGGAGGTGGTGGAGGAGCCGGGTTCTTCTCGTCCTTATCCAACGCTGTGAAGCAAACCACCGCCGCAGCAGCTGCGACACTCACCGAGGCAGCGGACAGAGCCGGGGTGTCGAGCAGTGCTAAGATACTGCTGGTGATCGACGACCAGCAGACGGACTGGTGAGGAGAACCTTCCTGGTATAATGACCTATAGCGTCGCTCCAGAAGGTCGTATGATTAACCTAGTTCCGTCCCTGTAATGTGTGTGGATGACGTTCCCCCTGTGGGGCTGAGATGAGGTGAGGATAAGACTTATCTGCCATGCAGCAGAGGTTTAGGGAGAAGCCATTTTACAGCCTAACCTTTTTACAACGATGCATTATCAATAAGTAATAATGCTGATTCATTAGCCTGTACATTAGACCATTAAGGCCTTTAACATTTAGGACATCCAGTCTCTATTGGCTAAAGAGAAATGAGAACAAGAAGTGATATGATATTTTATGATACAATTAATTAGCTTATTTGTAATTATTGTAAACAACACAATACAGTACACCTACTATGACATGCATCAATTCCCTCAGTTAATTCTCCACATAGTCTAAGGTGCAGTAAGTGGGGAAGTCGTTAAAATCTAAATGTTTTAAGGGAGCCCTTAAGTCATTATGTCCCAACATGTAACCTCTGGTTGCCGTCTGGGTTGTGGTTCTTCTGCAGGGCGAAGGTCTTCAGAGGGAGGAAGGTCCATGGGGAGTTTGACATCAAGGTGGAACAGGTGGGTGGCCTCATGAACCTCGTTTCCCTCCTCCGTGACTTGGCACACAAACACACCTGAACACCAGGCTCAGAGCTTCAGAGAGATCAACAGTGAGGAGACATGAGGAACCGGGTTAGGATTGATCTGGGATGCAGCAGTCCTAGTGTATCACAGCAGAACTTCAGGGGGGAAGACGGCGCCATAAACCATCCAATACAAGGGGCGGAGTCACGCCTTGTTTCCTGGTTGTAGAGATTTTCTACCGGAGGAAAACTTCCTTGCCAGCCCGCACAGTATTGATGATGTTGAGGCCAGGCCAGAGATGTGTTTACAGTTCATTCCTGATGGCCGAGTCTGTGTCAAACGAGTCAAACCGATCCCTGCCAGCAGTGACAGGATTAGTGGAAACAAATATGAAGCGAAAGGAAGTGAAACCTGTCCTGTTCACCCAGGTCTTACCTGGTCTGCCAGCACACGTTAGATATTAACGTCTGACTTGTTAAACAAGGTAAGGCTGGCTATTCCACTAGTAGAGCATTAACACTGCAGGGTTAAGGGTTTGAGGGCGGCCCATGTAACATCTTTCACTAAATACCCACGTTCCTGTAAGACGTTTTGGATGTAAGTCCACCAGGCTGCATATTATTAAAACATTTGCTATGCAGTTTACAATTAGCAATTCAGATGTTTTAAGCGGTAATACTCCGCAAGCCTTTGTGGTAAATTGTTAACCAAAGCACCCTTTGGAGCTGCAGTATAATGAGAAGCACTATGCTCAGCGAAGAGCTTCATGCTTCAGCTAACAAGCTGCAGGTCAAGATCCTTTCACTTTGAGGTCCTCCAGCGTTTTCCACAGGCTATTTTTATCCCCTTCTTTCTGGGGTTTCGATAACTTATCATTACTTGAGGTGCCTGGTTGCCAGGCACCCTTCTCCAGGGATGGATGTGATTGCTGCGTGCACGAAGCTGAGGGGGAGGGGGGGTTGGACCAGAGATGGTCGTTGACCTTCTTGCCCTCTCACTTCCAGGCTGATTTCTCAGAGATCAACCTGGTGGCCCACTCCACGGGCTCCTACAGCGTGGACATCGACGCCATCAGAAACGGCCATAAAGTCACTAAGTAGGTGTCCTCTGGAATGAACTATTAATGGAGTGGCTCTCCTGAATGTGGTCATAGTGTTTCACTGATGGCCTCCCCTCCCCTGGGGCCCCAGGTCCTTCAAGCCAGACTTCGTCCTGGTCAGAGAGCATGCCTTCAGCATGGCCAGGCACGGCGACCACCGCAGCATCGTCATCGGGCTGCAGTACGCTGGGGTCCAGAGTGTCAACTCTCTACACTCGGTCTACAACTTCTGTGATAAACCATGGGTGGTACGTACCTGGGACACCGCAGTAGCCCCCACTTTGTGCTATTCTTCATATATTGACTGTAGGAAACAGACAGGGATTTACGTTTGGTTGCGTTTGTCCCTCTCAGTTCGCCCAGATGACCCGACTGTCAAAGACGCTGGGCCCAGAAGAGTTCCCGCTGATAGAGCAGGTTTACTACCCCAACCACAAGGAGATGGTGGGTAGTCTGGCCATCTGCTCTCTCTCTCTCTCTCTCTCTCTCTCTCTCTCTCTCTCTCTCTCTCTCTCTCTCTCTCTCTCTCTCTCTCTCTCTCACCCACAGCAGCTGAGGCCCTCTCTTCGTCTCTCACTGCGGTGCCTGATTTGTTTTTGGAAGCTGGAGCAAGCGTAGCGACAGGGTCTTGATTTTCCAGGTCACTGTCATTATGCTGCACTGCAGAGACATCTGTCAGTCTATCTGTCTGTCTCTCTATCTATCTATCTGTCTGTTTGTCTATCTATCTATCTATCTATCTATCTATCTATCTATCTATCTATCTATCTATCTATCTATCTATCTATCTATCTATCTATCTATCTATCTATCTATCTATCTATCTATCTATCTATCTATCTATCTATCTATCTATCTATCTATCTATCTATCTATCTATCTATCTATCTATCTATCTATCTATCTATCTATCTATCTATCTATCTATCTATCTATCTATCTATCTATCTATCTATCTATCTATCTATCTATCTATCTATCTATCTATCTATCTATCTATCTATCTATCTATCTATCTATCTATCTATCTATCTATCTATCTATCTATCTATCTATCTATCTATCTATCTATCTATCTAACCATTTATCCATCGATCCATCCATCAATATCCACCCATCTAACAGTCTATCTACCTGTCCGTCTGTCTAGTCAGTCTGCCTGTAAACATTGTTTGAACAATGAGCAGTAATTTAAATTCTTTATCAAATATGTTGGATTGAAAGACCCTACACGGTTGATTGGACCGTTATAAAAGACTTTTGTTGGTTACAGCTCACTTCCTCCGTCTTCCCCGTGGTGATCAAGATGGGTCACGCTCATTCTGGGATGGGCAAGGTAAGGCCACTATTGTATTTACGCCTGGATTACAAGCCTGTGCATGCCATTGATATATTCTTCTTACTGGAGGAAAACCTCTGGCCTGCCCACTCAGGTCAAAGTGGACAACCAGTACGACTTCCAAGATATTGCCAGTGTTGTCGCTCTGACCAAGACCTACGCCACTTCCGAGCCTTTCATTGATGCTAAGTACGACGTCCGCATCCAGAAGATTGGAAACAATTACAAGGCTTACATGTGAGTCAACATTTAGCGTTCCCTTCCTCCAAAATGTCAAGGTGCTGTGGGTAAGATTAGACAGTTGCAAAGAGAGACATCAAACGAGGCGAGACGAGAAAAATACGAAGCAGCTCCACTCCGTGCTCCCAGTTTGGCGCCAGTCGCAGATAGAAACGTCAGCAACACGTCAGCAACACGTTAGCAACACGCCAACAACACGCCCACTCGCATGTTGTGAAGTCTCTGTCTCTCCGATTCTCTTTACACTCGACTTTACACTAGGGGCCTGGGCGGGTAAACCCCGGGTAACCTCTGAGTTTTATCCGTGGAAGGTCAGGCTTACAGTGCATCTGGGAAAGGGCCATCGAAGTAAGTATTTCATTCATGCACTTGTGGTTAACAGGCAAGATGGATTCTCTCCGCACGATCCAATCAGGACTTATGTTCCATAATGGATCTGGTCAGAATTGACACGGCTAGTAGTCTGATATCTAAAACGGCTCATGCAGAAGGAAACAGTATTCACAGTGCATTTCCTTCACTAATATCTGTCGGGTCAATGCGACTTCTAAGCTATTGATACTCTCACAATAATAACCTCCTAAATCCTGCCTACAGCACCTTAAATTCAACATTCAACAGCTTCATCTGCACAATGATATTGACAAAGTTATTGATGCAGAAATAATGGTTTGTTTTATGATAGGAGGACTTCAATATCTGGCAACTGGAAGACCAACACAGGCTCCTCGATGCTGGAGCAGGTGGCCATGTCAGACAAGTAAGGCCCGAATCGGCAGCACCGGCTCTCAGAGCCAACGTCAGATTTCTGATGGTTCTCCAGTGTTCTGGTTCCATCTGTTCACCCTGCCGTTCCAGGTACCGCATGTGGGTTGATTCCTGCTCCGAAGTCTTCGGAGGGCTGGACATATGTGCGGTAGAGGCTCTGCACGGCAAAGACGGCAAGGACTACATCATAGAGGTACCAGACCGCAGCCTGTGGTGTCCGTGACAACGAGGAGCGTGTTCTCGTTCTTCAGAGCAGAACAATGAGCGTGTTCTCGTTCTTCAGAGCAGAACGAGGAGCCGGTTCTCGTTCAGAGATCAGAACGAGGAGTGGGTTCTCGTTCCTCAGAGCAGAACGAGGAGCGGGTTCTCGTTCAGAGATCAGAACGGGGAGCGGGTTCTCGTTCCTCAGAGCAGAACGTGGAGCGGGTTCTCGTTCCTCAGAGCAGAACGAGGAGCGGGTCGACTCAATTTGCATTCAATTTGAAGAAAATAAATGCTAACATGCTAACAAAACCATTAGAATGTTGCTTGCTGAAATCCAACATGCCAACACAGTGTTTTTTTTTTCTTTAAGCCACTGCAGTTCTTCCCCAGTCCACAGCTGATGTGTGAACCAGAATACTGTTCTGCTGTGGTTGACGGTGGTCTAACTCAGGGGTACTTTGCTAGCTGGGCTCGAGCAGGACACCATGCTAGGTTGCTATGGCAGCTGGCCTTTGAAAGATCGCCACTCGTGCAAATCGAGGGTCTGGGAGTAGCAGTGGTACTCGGGAGGGCGTCTACTTGCTCATCACATGAGGGCGGGGCTAATCCCGTCTCTCCCGGTCAGGTGGACGACTGCTCCGTGCCGCTGATCGGAGACCAGCAGGACGAGGACCGCGTCCACATCGCTGAGCTGGTGGTTACCAGGATGAACCAGACCGTCCCGCGCTCCGCCTCCCCCTCGGCGGTCCGCTCCGCAGCTGGCCAGCCCCCTCAGGTGCTCAGACCACGCAGTGTTTCAGACTCACTGACTGCCACACACCCAGCCGTCTGGCCGGCCTCCACGACGAGGAGGCCCACGGCGGAACGGAAATAGAACAGAGCTGATATGCATTTCATTAATAGAACAGTTCTCCTTTGTTCTGTTCTCCTCATGGTTATTATTACATCATCTGTTAAGGAAAGTTCTGCCCTGAAGTGTATAAAACATTTTCCGTCCAATCGGACAAATCATTAAATCTAATAGCCTGGGTTAGATGGTACTCTGTGGTATTGATGGCGGGCTGTCGGGGTGTTTCATGCAGAAGACGGTGTCCCCCCTGGCCGACTCCCAGACCAGGGTACCCCAGGCCCAGCAGCGCCCCCCCACGCAGGGTAAGTTGGCCGCTGCAGCCCCCCTGCCAGCACAACCCTGAGACTGTGGTTCAGCCGTTGAACTGCAGTGCATTAACGTTTATAGCACCGACCCCTTACGACCTTGTTATGTTGTCAGTATTCGTCTGTGCGGTTAATCAGATATTATCTACAATTATTATGTGTTAGTATATATGTATATATACTGTATATTTACTGTAACAATATTGTAATACAACTCTCTATTTTACGATAATTTTGGAACATGTTGCCATGGCGAAGCTCAGAGGTGCTTTCGTTCAGACTCATGTCTACACACCTACACATACACATATGTATTTATAAAACAAAGTAGTAAAGACTATATTAAGTACATGTCCCACGACTAATATTGGGTCTGTTTCAGTGGCGGCTGGTGCTAAAAAATGTTGGTGGTGCGCAGTAATAGACAGGGGTCCGGGGGTCCCTCCCCCAGAATTTTTTTAATTTGGTAGATTTGATTTCCTGTATTCTGGTGCATTTTGACCCATTGTTGTTATTCTCATATTGAGACAAATCATGATCACTGTCCTATAGCGTCCATTTTTTGTGAGTCTCAATGTCTCACAAAAATATGCAAAAATATAAAATATGGACGCTACAAAAATATCTATGCTAAAGGCCGAAAGACTAAATTAATATGTAACTTACTTGCTCCTTTTAAGTATAACATTGCTTGTTGAGTGAAATTCCTCCACTGAAATGGGTGGAAAATGCTTACAACTCTCTGCTATTTAGCGATCTATCTCTTCTCTAAATGTAAGAAGAGAAAGTTGAGAAAGCTGCTGAGGAAGGTAGCCTATTTGATTGATTCGCTGAATTGTTCAATCATGTGGTGATAACAAAAAAGGTAAGCGAAACCATTGGCCTGGGGCGCACACTGGTACGATCCGAGGACGAAATTTTTTGCGCAGATGAAAAGCTGTCTCTGCATGATAGAGAGCAAACAGTTTGTGAGCTTACTTTGACTTCAATGTGGCCGGCGCCCCTGACTTGGAGGAGGGCTTTATTTCGAATGACCAATAACTAGCCTAGCCCAAATCATTGACGTTCAGACGCATTTAAATGGTTGCTGGCAGTGGCAAGTACGATCTATCACACAATTAAACGAGGATAAACGTTATTTATTTTTGTTGATTTATTTCGTATTTATAATAGTTGATTCATAGTTGGCCGATATATTCAAGTGAATATTTCACGGAGGGGCGGCGCCCTAGCGCCCCCTATTGACCCACCGCCACTGGACTCTGTTCCATACCAATGTTAAGGGAAACAACACAAGTTTTTCCTGACTATGACACAAATTTGAAAGGGAAACTGAAATGAATAGTCATTTATACCGAAGCTGAGTGACTGATTGCTTAGTAATAACTCATACCATAGGGTGCTTCTCCCTGTCTGCAAATTAGATTGGTTTGATTTAAAAGTGTTGTTGCCAATTCACTTAACTTAACACAAAACTGAGACGGTGCAGACATGTGTGAGGACTCTGTGGGTGTTGTGCTCTAGGTGGGCCCCAGCAGGGCCCCTCTCAGCAGCGGCCCCAGCCTCAGGGCCAGCCCCCTGCTGCCCAACCGGGGCCCAGCCCCACGGCCGCCAGCGACCCCGCCAGCCATCCACAGCCCTCTAAACCCGGCCAGGGGCCCGGGGCCACTCAGCGGCCGGCTCCGGCGGCCGGCCAGGGTCAGAGACCCCCCTCTGGCCAGGGCTCACCCCAGCGGAGCCCCAGTCAGGTGCAGAGGCAGCAGTCCGCCTCCGCGCAGCAGAAGCCCGGAGGCCCTGGCCAGAAGCCCCCGGGGGGCCAGCAGAAGCCCCCGCAGCAGAGGCCCAGCCAGCCCCCCAGGCAGATGTCCCAGGGCGGCGGCTCCCCGCAGCAGAGGCCTTCCGGGCCGCAGGGCCGCCCCGGGGGGGCCCCGACCACCCAGCAGCCCCGACCGGCGGGCCAGGGAGGGCCGGGCGCCAGACCCCCGCTGCAGCAGAAGCCCCAGCCCCCCCAGAAGCCCCGCCTGGATGAGGCGTCTGCGGGCGGCGCTCCAGCACTAAAGTGAGTAGACGTGTGTGTGCACTCTGCAGCTCGCCGTAGCCTCGGAAACGCTCCCTAAGTGCTAACAAGGATGAAAGGAAGGTCTTTCATCCTCTGCCTGCTTCCAGAGCTGCATGCCGGGACACATCCCTACTCCTAGATCAAATCCCCGCCCTAGTGCGCATGCAGCCTGCGTGTTTCTGCAGCTCACCTCTGCTGCAGCGCTTGCACAAGACAACGTTTATTTCCAGATAGCGCGTCACTTTCATAGCAGCCGCATCACGCGGGCGTGTTTTCCCTCCTCATCCACCCATTCTGGCACTGGATGCAGATTACCTTGGAAAGGTCGGATCAGGGGGAATTTCAGGCTCAGACCACAGTGCTGTTAAAATAGTACATGACTGCTCCTTAACCTTGTTTTGAAAACAAAGTATGTGAAGGTGTGTGGATGAATACAGGTATGTCCACTGTTTAGGAAACTCCCGGGACAACCAGAAAATATGAAAGAAAAATAGGATTCTTACTTCAAATCATTAACATCTATGAAATATCGAAAAAACGTTGAACTTTAAACCTGCAGTCACTTAAGGTTTTTGATTTAATTAAGTTAGTATTATGCTTTGTTATTTTGATGATGTGACTCATCATTATTTAAAAACATACTAGTGCACTTGAGAAATAATAGTCCTCTCAAAATCGATTCAGCAAATCATGAACTGATTCAGTTGCTACTCCCTTATTCAAATTGAAGAAAAGATGGATAGCATGCGAATTCAACCAACATGTTAACAATGCAATAACATTGTAGTAAATTTGCTGAAATAAGACAAGCCACCACAGTGTTTCTGTTACTTTAAGCCACTGCAGTTTTTTTCCCATTCCACAGCTCCTGTGTAAACCAGAATATTGTTCTGCTGTGGCTGGCGGTGGTCTCACACGGGGGGATTCGGCTAGCTTGGCTCAAGTGGGACACCATGCTAGGTTGCTATGGCAGTTGGTCTCTGAAAGAGCCCCACTCGGGCAGATCGAGTGGCTGGCAGTAGCAGTGGTACTCGGGACAGAGTACGCACAAATAATCCAGAAATATCTCCCTTCTGGGACCACATGTGAACTACAAGTACGGTTTATATAGGTTACTTTGAATTCCTGTCTAAATAGTAGACATCTTCTGCTGCTCAACGGCTAATATATTCTTGATGCAAACCGTCAAATAAACAAATGAAAACAAATTTGGAAAAAAATGAAATAGAATTGTGGAAACACAATGCAATACTATAACAGCAATATAAATAAATAAATATCACATTGTCCACTTAATAAAAATGCAATTAATGCAAACATACATAAATCATTAACCTAATCCTAGTGGATTCTGCTCTTTGGATGTCTTGGCATTGTCCTCAAACATGAGTCATCATTACATTCTTCTCATGCAAGTCTCCTTTCCCGCATACGATGAGCTCATCGTACACAAACACATGACAGGAAGTGCACCCCTAACGTCACCGTAGCGACACGCCTTGCCCTCATCCTGCCCTCCTGCCCTCATGTTGACCATCTATATGGGTTTGCTGCATGACTTAAAAGCCTCTTCCTCCCCTCTACCGACACTCCTCTTCACTCCTCCTCCTCTCCTCCTCCTTCTCCCCCCCCTCCTCCTCCTCCTCCTCCTCCTCCTCCTTCTCCTCCTCATCTCCGCTCCTTCCCCTCCTCCTCCTCCTCCTCCTCCTCCTCCTCCTCCTCCTCCTCCAACTCCTCCTCCTCCTCCCCCTCCTTTCATAGCAAGTCCCAGTCTCTTACCAATGCCTTCAACCTTCCAGAAACACCGGAGACGTGGGCCAGCCTTAGCCGGGACCAGCTGAAGGCTGAGGCCGTACGCAACCTCGCAAATCTTTTGCTAGTCTGTTCTCCAGCGGGGTGAGCGTCAAATGCCCCCAGTGCAACTGACAATAACATGGATTTACAGGACGGAGGAACCTCTACTCCTTCCCTTCATCCCAGCCCCCAAATCAAACAAGGACCAACAACATGTCACCTAATAATGGTTCTCTCACACTGAGGCCAACGTGAACCCTAAAACACCCACTGCCGCAATAGGTTAAACAGCAAAACACAAGGATAGTTAATCGATGTAGACTTAGTCTGAAACATTCCTTGACCCACTGAAGGCGCAGATGCCTGGGTGATCCAATGACTCATGTACTCACACTCATTGGCTGTGTGTTCCTGCTTGCACTTGTAGAAGATCTGCTTCCATTATGCGTACCCACACACACACACACACACACACACACACACACACACACACACACACACACACACACACACACACACACACACACACACACACACACACACACACACACACACACACACACACACACACGTACACACAAACACACACACACTCTTAATCACTTACACACCTCCGTTCACACAGACACACACACACTCTTAATCACTTACACACCTCTGTTCACACAGACACCGATTATTTCGCAGACACAGACAGGCACTCTCATAAACATTCACACATACACACGCGCACACACACACACACACACACACACACACACACACACACACACACACACACACACACACACACACACACACACACACACACACACACACACACACACACACACACACACACACACACACACACACACACAATTTTTCTTTGTCTCAAATTCACACTCATGCACACACATGCAAGCACACCTATGTACAGACACACCTTACAATCCCAAATCAAGGGTTTCTTCTTGTTTGTTGGTGGCATGGCGTGAAATATGATCTTTTAAATCAGTCAACAAATCATGGGCTGCCTAATCAAATCAACCCAGCTGTAAACTAGATTGTTTGGTGTAGGTGACCGCTAGACATCTTATTTCTGAGCTGTATTCCAATCATGTCTGTGTTTTAGCTGCATGTCAACATGGAGGTATTTGATCCCCAACCCCCAGTAGTATTGGCTCTTCTTTGTAACAGTGTCGTCAATCGTAGCTCAAGTAGTTAGCATCGTAGCCTTATTTGGTGTTGTGGGAATGTCGTCGCTGCCATTTTGTTCTCTCTCCTTATTTCTCTCACAAACCCTTCACCTTAATAGCATGCCTTGTGAGCACAAGAGTACAATCAGTCAAATGGCGAGATCTCAGGGTTGCCCAGTTTGATTGTGACGATCGTGCTAGGGTGAGGGCCTTCCATTGTGATTTTGTGCGATTGGTGTTGATGTCCTAATGGTGCTGAAGGAAATGCATGGTATTCTGTTTTTGTTTTTTGTTTGTTTATGAGCTTGAATGTATTAAGCACTATTGGACTTTTTTGCCCTCATTATACAACAGAATTATACTTGAATTCAATGACGCTGACTGATGTATAGACTTTTTCAGGTTTGTTTGATCGCCAGAGGAAAGGACAGTGGTGATCCGTGCACAGGCTTTCAGGCTGAATGGAAGGGATCAAATATACTAGAATACCTAAGGGCACAGCAATCTAACTACCATGTAATAGGTGGTCAGTGACATATGAAATAGAATTATGCTATAGATAAAAAATATTCATGGTCGACGATTTATATTATTTCAATCATACTCTAATAGTTAATCTCTCTTTTGAGTTAATGCAGAACTAACCGTAAATCGATGGAAATTTTCACTAATGCTGCTGATGCATATTAACAACAGTAACTTTCAGTGGGGATTTCTGTTGTCCTTTTAAGATCTATTTCAAATCCAACATACTCAACCTTGTATCTGTACTAACAAAAACACAATTTAGGGTCTGAAAGAATATCTAAGGCATAGCATGAAATCGGTCCTTACGCGTTTAGCCAGGAGTGTGCTTCAGTCCACTGAGCCAAGGACTTGTGTTTATAAACATGATGGGTGGGGGTCCACGTCTGCAGTAGATGTAACACTGATGGGTGGGGGTCCACCCCTAACGTAGGTCTAATACTGATGAGTGGGGCCCACATCTGACATAGGTCTTATACTGATGAGTTGGGGTCCCACCCCTGACGTAGGTGTAATACTGATGGGTGGGGGTCCACCCCTGACGTAGGTGTAATACTGATGGGTGAGGGTCCACCCCTGACGTAGGTGTAATACTGATGGGTGGGGGTCCACCCCTGACGTAGGTGTAATACTGATGGTTGGGGGTCCACTCCTGACGTAGGTCTAATACTGATAGGTGGGGGTCCACCCCTGACGTAGGTCTAATACTGATAGGTGGGGGTCCACCCCTGACGTAGGTGTAATACTGATGGGTGGGGGTCCACCCCTTATGTAGATGTAATACTGATGGGTGGGGGTCCCACCCCTGACCTTAGGTGTGTAATACTGATGTGCACTTATGTGATCCTAATGTCATTTCTGTGACATCTACACTTTGATAAACCCTGTTGGACTATTGTCCACCCGTCCTGCATCCTTCTGGGATCTTTTATCCTTTGTTTTCGTCGTCCCCTGATAAACTGTCTTCCATTGAGAGAAGCCCCCCCCCCCCCCACCTGTTCGAATACACTTAGGCAATATCCTCCAGAAAAGGACGCAATACCTTAACATGAAGCACTGAGTTCCTTCCTGACCCTTTGCACCCCCTACCGCAGGCTTTGTGTGTATCAACGCATTCATGTAGCCACAGTGACCCCTTGTGATCAGTGGTGTGTAAAACGTGTGGATGTGCTGTCTTGTAACTTGTGGAAACAGAAAAAACAAGTTGATTTGCTGCTCCGGCCTTTGACCCAAACGGCCCCCTTTACCCTCTGCTGCTAGGTGAGTTGCTTTTCAATGATTTTGTGTACTCAAGGGTGGAGTCAACTGTTTTGATGCATTTGTTCTTAATCTATGAA
This sequence comes from Gadus chalcogrammus, assembly GCF_026213295.1. Taxonomy (NCBI): domain Eukaryota; kingdom Metazoa; phylum Chordata; class Actinopteri; order Gadiformes; family Gadidae; genus Gadus; species Gadus chalcogrammus. Next base: position 18,752,859 of record NC_079417.1, read on the forward strand.
GTGATGTACTTTTTTAATCCTTAATTTATTTATTTCCATGTTGTCACATTTCGGGGCCGACAGCTGCTTATGTCTGGCTCGTAGGTATGTGCGTTGACTACATTTATCCTCGCCTGGTAACCAAACTTATTCGCGAGCTCATGGTTGATTTGCTCCGGCATGTGCGATGTGCATTTTTGAATTGTCAGGCTGCATAAATCCTGTGTGGCGCCATTTTCTTTCATTTAGAAATGTGTATTCTTTCGGCCAGTGACTCAGTAGGTAAGTCATTGTTATATTTTTCATGGCATAGCTCACTGCCAAAGACAGAACCAGCCTTGAAGCCTGGTCCCTCGCACACCCAGTGTGTAATTTGTGACGAATGGCTTGAAACGGGAGGGCCTCTCTGAGGGTGTCACGGCATACACATCGATTTCGAAGTCCCGCAGACTAGAGTTGTCATGGCAAAATGGTCGCCATCAGTTTTTATTTATTTCATGTTTCAACTATTTGTAGTGGATATATTTTAACTGTAAATGTATACTTCTTATTTTATTTGCTGGAGTGATTTTAACCGTTTTTCTAAAGCCCACTATGATAGTTGGAAATATCTTGTCTGTTGAACTATCAATCAGTCAGTGAATGCCTGCCAGATGTGTAAAAAAAGATATGAAAAATGCAAATTAATATAAGAAGACGCAAAATTGTAAATCATGGTGGAGTATTGAAGTATGTGTGTGGAAAAAAATGTTAAATCTATTATATGTTATATGCAATGTAGCTCTATGATGTGAATTATGTTATCAAAACATGCATATATTCAATAAAGTCTGTGACTAACAATGACTAAGCTTTTTACTTTCATTATTTTAAGATTTTTGTTATTATAGTTTTAACCTTTGTTCTTGAATGGAGCAATCATCGTTAATTCTAAAATAAATATATTTGTGATATTTTAAAGTAAATGTCTTCATTTTAAACTATCTGCATTAATATATACAATAATATACAATGTTTATGTATGCTAGGCAAATGTGACCACAAGGTGGTGTGCACTTGCGCTCTGACCACTATCAGTCTTATAATCGAATCTCTTATAAGGTCTCACATTTGTGTTTATAGTAGGCCTATATATTGCATATAATTGAATATATAGTACGTGCTACATTCTGTATTTCCAAATGCCTGACCCATTCAGCCAATCAGAAGACTACTCAAAAAGTAAATAATACAACATATAAATATAATTCATACAAATCTTTGTGTAAATGTTAGGGTTTGATTCTAAGGATAATCCTGCCTGCTTGCAGTTAACAGTTTCACAAGACCAAGATGTAGCAAGCCACCAAGTGTGTCTGGATACACAAAAACATCACTGTGAATAATCCTACTTTGGCCTGAACAAAACTAAGACAATTGCCACACACAAAGAGGTTTATCTTGGATGCGTAACCCCATCTCTATCGAAGAATACTTGGATTCATGGTTGAGACGCAGTGAACCTTTTGCAGATCTGAATGCAGACAGCTGCAGCTGGCGGAGGACAATGGGTCTAAGTCGTACCCGGCGATAACTGCGGCCATCATTGAACCGAACACATTTCAACGAGGATATCTCAATTGTACTTTCAATCTCTGTCTCAAAAACGACACGACTCCTCATGACTCCTCCTGACTCCACGTTCATTGTAAAACGTTGAGAAAGCGCTGACAGAGACTTGAATTACTGGATCAATATCTATGACCTCTCACAGTTTTCATTGCAGTTGCAAATTGCAAAATGTATGGAATGTGCATCAAATTTGCAGGCAGGATATCATGTAGTTTACACCCTACTAACTAAGCATGAAAGGTCAGGGAGCCTGCCTGCCTTATCTCCTGATGCACTTTATAAACCTCCCAAAGTCAGGTCTCCCTCAGAAAAGCAATAAATGATCTCACAATAAACTGTGTGCGCACCCTCTCAGATAAACCTCTCGATAAAGGTATTTCTTAATTCGTAAGACTTTAAATTTAGCAATTGGAGACTTCAGTTGAGTAGATATCTTAAGTTCCGAGGACAGCACAAGGTGTATGGATTGAAAAGTGGGTTGGTATGAAAAACTGAAGACTACACATGGAGGAAAACAAAGCCATAGCCTGGTACAGCTTAGCTTACCCACACACACCCATGGACACTCTAACATCTCCATTCTTCCTTCATTCTGGTGTTCTTGATCATGATGGGGCAGCACGGACCGAGCAATAGGAGAGCTTCACTGTCCAGATCCTGTTCTTTTTATGGGCAGAGGGAAACGATGTGTGGGCGGAGCCTAACCGACCTGCTGGCAGAGCTGGGATATTTCTAGATCTGACCCATTTAAAAAAAAGAAAAATCCCTCAGAAGCCGAACGCACAGGTGCAGCCTGGTGGCTGTTAATAGCTTAACAGAATGTGCAATTACTAAGATTATGATGCTGTCAAAGAACACAGTGCACAACGTGCCACTACTCATTACGTGTAGGCTGTAGTTTAATTGGCTGACATACACAACTGCCCTAACACAACAGACATCATAAAAGGTGATGCATATGTAAGCATTACCAATCATTCCTATTTATTTATCAACAAAAAAATAATAAAGATGCTTGCGTGTGTATGGGAGGGGCAAAAAAGAGGGAGAGAAGGGGAGGCCAAAGCTGATGCACGACTCTGTTGCACTATTCAGCAATTACATAATAGCCTTTGAATGTGAAACAGTGGACTGGCTGTTATCAGCTATTATGGGAACTCACGCCTTCCACCAGGGGCCCAGCCAGCGTGCGGTCAGGACGAGATCCTATTGTCCGCCTCGGAAGCAGGGGGCGTTTGATTCAACATTTCTACAAAAGACACAGAAAAGACAGAAAAGACAACTACATGTGCTTAGCGTGTAGCAGGACGAAGTGGTTCCAGTCCTCCGCTCCCCTCCATGCCACAGCGCTGTGTAAAGTGTGTGTTTGCAGGGCATTAGACTAATGAACGATTCCTTTGCCCCAACTGGCTGGAGACAGCGGATGAGCGACTAGTGTGGAGCAGAGATTTAATTAAAGTCCACCATGGGACGCCTGACTGTGACCCGGGGGACCGGGGACCAGGGAGGGTGTGTTTGTTTGCGGTTGTGAATAATATCTACACTCTTCCGCCATTGACCTACATGGGCTGGGAGGAAGCAGCCACAACCCACGCAGGATAACTTATTTACTGCAGTTATGACCCTGGTGTTTTTTTCACCCACACTTGAAATCACAATGTGTGCTGGATGATTATAGTGAGGCGTGTTATGAAGCTTTATATCCAAGTGAGCCGTTGGACTGCTCAGCCATGAAACTGAACAG
>NC_079417.1:18761192-18826192 GCF_026213295.1 Gadus chalcogrammus
CAGATTGTAATAAGCATGAACGTATACAAAAATAAGAACCCTGAACATTAATATCAGCAACAGCAACATTACCACAAATTACATTGCGAATGGTTGGGAATGTGTCTGTTGAGGGTTTGTGTGTGTGTGTGTGTGTGTGTGTGTGTGTGTGTGTGTGTGTGTGGTGTGTGTGTGTGTGTGTGGTGTGTGTGTGTGTGTGTGTGTGTGTGTGTGTGTGTGTGTGTGTGTGTGGGGGTGTGTGGGGGTGCATGTCAGGGACATGGTCAGTTTTCCTCATTCAGATGAGCAGATGGTAACTCAGGGTTAGCTCCTGAGCGAGAGCCAAGAAGGTTAATGTGTGTCCTGTTGGTGGTGGAGGCGTTCAAGTGTATGTGTGTGTTGTTGTTGCATGATTGTCTGCTTGATGGTTGTGTGTGTGGGTGTTATGGTGGTAGCATGCATGTTCAAATTTGTGTGTGTGTGTGTGTGTGTGTGTGTGTGTGTGTGTGTGTGTGTGTGTGTGTGTGTGTGTGTGTGTGTGTGTGTGTGTGTGTGTTTGTGTGTGGTTACAAACAGTGTGATAGTGTGTGTGTGTGTGTGTGTGTGTGTGTGTGTTTGTGTGTGTGTGTGTGTGTGTGTGTGTCTGTGTGTGTCTGTGTGTGTGTGTGATTGATGATTGTGTTTATGTGATTGTGTCGTGTGTGTGATTTAAAAATGTGTGGTGTGTGGTGTGTGTAATTTAGTGTTTGTGAGGATTCTATTATGTGATAAATTAGGCAACGACTACAATCTTGACATATTTGGAATCAGTGGTTAGAACATTTTGTGTTCAAACCTTTTCAACAATCTGTACAAATATTTCTAGCAACTGACATAACAGTATTCATGGACTAATGATTTTAATATATTAAGTTGCAGCTTTAACTGTTATGGATTGAATCTTGTACAAGAGTGGATAGTCTTTAATTGAATAAATCTAGATTTTTGATCCACTTATCTCTATAGTATTTAGAAAAATATAATTGAGCCTCCAATGAGCCTCAAGGTACATATGTTACGACAATGTGTCAAGATCACCACAGATCACTTTACATTATTGCTTTCCTCTAACTTTGGTTTATAAATATGACAGCTAACCTATTTCCCTCTTTTCACAGGCTGTGTTGATCTTGAATCACACTGCATGAAGCCTAGGGGAGGTTCTCAAGGATGACACGGACACACCCACCTGATATACTGGTATCCACTCTATATCAGGACATCATACCCTCCAACCCCATCACTGGGCGCTCCATTTCTCTCCGGTCCCCCCAGCAATGTGACCTACAAATGATTGACAAACCGGAAATCATTAACAAAGGCACTGCCGCAGCTTTGACTTTATCGAGTCCCTTGATGACCCCAAAGTGCGTCTCTTCCTCCATGGAGTATCCGTACACGACGGCAGGACAGCACCAGACGCCGGCCAAGGATGCCATGTGGAACAGCCTCGACCAACCGGGGCACCTCCGCTTCTCGTCCCCCGACCTGTTCAACGCCCGACAGGTCCAGCAGCACGTCAGCCACGACGCCCCAAGCCCCCCCACCTGGTCCGGTTCCAAGAAGAAGACTCGGTCTAAAAGTGCCCCTCGCTGAAGCCCACCCTCAAGCCAGTGCCCATCTCGGTGTCCCCGCCGGGAAGCAGGAAGAGGAGGGACCATTCCCCGCGCCGTGTCGGATCCGGTGAGGACGGTCGATTCTCACCGCGAGTCCTACTCTTCCAACCGGGCCTATTTGAATGACGTCCACCCCATTAAGTTGCAGCCTCACTCTCCCCTCTACGTCTCGGACTGTTTTGAGGAGCAGAAACCGGATAAACCAGCCATTGCTCCCATGTCAGGTGCCGCGTGGACATTAAGCCGGACGCGGCTGTCCTCCAGCACACCGCCTGGCAGGTTCCCAGTGTGAGACCTGAACAACCCTATCAGAGGTACTCCCACTCCAGCAGTAGCAGAGGCTTGTATGTACCCCGCCAGTTTGCCTCCTCGCCAACGCCCACTCCTAGCGAGTGTTACAGTCAAGACTTCCGACCAGGGTTCCACCCTTTTACCACCAGTGTTTCCCCCATCTCATACCAGCATCTAGACCCGCACAGAATGCCGTCCCCGACGATACCATACCTAAGTAGAGAGCAACGAGCATACTCCAACCCTAACATACCCACAAAATTTTTCTACACAGAGGACCCTGTCAGATACCCGGTTCATCCGTATGGGAGACCATACTTTCAGGACGACCAAGTGAGTCTTACCAGCCACGGCAGCACTATGACCAGTCAGTACGATCCGAGGACTCGTCTGGCGCACACCCTTCCAGTCAGGCCCTATTACACAGAGCATCCTGCTCTCAGGGAGCCATGCAGACAGTCTATGGCAGACCCTACTCCACCAGTGAGGCGGGATCCTACTTCTCCCAAACACCCCTATCCAGACATTACCACGAGGAGGATCCCAGGAGTCCGTATAACCTAAACGGCTCCAGGGTTATTTATTCAAAACCGTTTAGCCCCCCGGCTGAACAATACGTCCCAGCGAGGCCATACTACACAGAGGGCCGACGGCCGGTGCGGATCCCCCAGTCTTATTCCGACGACGTGTATCGCTCCAGTATATCTTCCTACTCCAACCAGTCCTTCATGCATACACCACCGACAGTAAGGCAAGAACCCTGGTTCGCAAACGGTTTGCATGGAGCCGACTAGGCTCGGTGTTGAAGTGAAAAATCACTCCAAGTCCTGGGACAACCTTCTGAACCCACGCTATGAAAGAAGCCGGGAGCAGTCAGTGCCCCGTGGACGCAGCTATGAGAACTTGTTCTACCAGGGAAGGCATAAGGCCCCGTCCGGTGTCACGGCTCAGCCAGTAATCCTTAACCTGTCCAGCTCCCCTAAGCGCTATGCTGCCCTTTCCCTCTCGGAAAACTCTTTGGATCGGGGTTCCAGCAATCCTTGGAAGAACTCAAAGAGTGGGCTCTGGTTTGTCACTCCGGAGATCACCATCACAGACAATGAACATACGGGGGGGCAACAGGAAGCTGCGAGACGTTCACTCAGTGAGCTGGGAATCGGACCACGAGAAGGTACATGCTTTGTCCAGAAGAGAAAGTCATCTAGAAGGGAATTCTCCCACACCAGACATCGCCAAAGACTTTAAACCCAATAATTTCTCCCTTCAACAGAGTCTTGAACAATTGGACGAGCTGTTAGCCGACCTTGTTGTAGACTACAAACCCCCCGGCAGTGGTAAGTCAAGCGAAGGACTCTGGACCAGCTCAAAACAATTGATCAGTGAAGATGACGAAAAAGACAGGGAATCTTCCGGTCTTCAGAACCTAGGATTCCTTAACATGCAGCTCCCGTCCAGTAAATCCAGCCCTGACACGGTGAAAAGACCCGGACAGCGGCTGTGATGGCTTACAGAGGAGTGCGGACGGATGTTCTCCAGACCACAGCACAGACGACGACAATGATACGATGGTCTGCTCAAACAGGCAACTGCAAGCGGATAGAGACTCTGTTCAACGCGTGCCTGTACTTTCAATCTGCCACAGCTGCTACACGTTTTACTGCTCCCGGAACTGCCGCCGGGACGATTGGGAGTCTCATAAAGGGAACTGTTTGTACGGCCGCATCAGCAGCATGTGTCGACACACGCTGAAGTTTCTGCAGAGAGAGTGCCGAGATCCATAAAGCCTTTTCCCGCCTCGCAAAGGCGGGCTACCTTTCTCGCGGCCGCGGAGTCCTCTTCCTGGGCTTCGCCAATCCAGGGACGGCTGACAACTTCCTCAAAGTTGGGTTGGAGTGTCTTCCTCATGTCCCCCGACGTATCTTTCCCTCAGGGAGCTGGATGGCTTCAAGGACAACCTCGGAGAGTACTGCAAGGAACTGCAGCACTCGGGCAACGAATATGACCCCCAATGAATGTTTCCTTCTGAACGTTTCGATAGCCGTGGGTGAACTCTCGCCCAAAGTACCGTCCCCCAGGGTCCAAGCTCCCACAGTTCGTAAATATGCAAAGGTGTCCTTGGCCTCCTCCAGTCGCGGAGAAAAAGCTATTCAAAAAGGACAGCGAGATGGAGACCCTCATTCTCACCCCTCCCCCGGCACACCTGACATTGATCAGGAGGGGGAGGGGGGGAGGAAGGCAAGAGAGGTGTGCTTTGTCAACATCCAGCGTCAGCTCAGAACCAGAGGAGTGTTCCTCCGCCACGAGTATCCCAAGATCTACACCCAGCTCTGTGAGTTTGTGGAGAGAAACCAGAGGTTCACCCCCACCACAATCCTATCCCATCGATAAGAGGACAGGAAGACAATTTATGTGTATGATCATGGCGGCCTCCGAGCCCAGGACCCTAGACTGGGTGGGAAGCCCCAATCTTCTAGATGATATTATATAGCTTAATGCTATACTTTATATGATGCTATGAAGTATGCTAAAGATGTCAGATTCACTTTGTGTACATACTGTGGATATTTCCAATAGTTTTGAGGGTTATAGACCAGATGTCTCCTTGTTTCTCCACGAAAACAACCGGAGAAACACAAATTCAAACACTTGACACCACATGCTGCATTTGCTTTGTTTTGAACCTGTAGCACGGGAAAAGAGTTTTAGCTTGCATGTCGACTGATATATTTTAGATCTGATAATTGAGGCGTTCAGAGATCTAAACATGTATATTCGGTGTCTTGGGCGCTATTGTATGAAGCACACATTATGTATAAGCTAAATGAGGCACGGCACATCTTACATTACTACAGTCACTGTCTTTTGTTTTCTCTCTATCAAATGGTGTATCCAAAACGTATAATTGTACCTTGTTACAGTGGCTGTACTATTGCAACTGTTCAGTAATAGGCAATTTAGATATTATCTCCAAAATATATTTGTGTAAGTTTTGATTTATCTTATTGCTATTTTAGTTTTTTTGTTTAATAGAAAAAAGGAAGACGCGAGAAGACCAGCCAATTTATTTCTTACACGTTTTGGTTGACACCTTGATCACATGACCAGAATTGATGTCATTTTTGTGTATCTCACTTAGTTTGAAAGTGGCCTTTAGTCAAATTTATTTTATTGACACAAAGCAATGTATCAGCTATCTCTTAGATCCTGACTGCTCTTGGCTTAGGTAATGATCGGCCATTGGATAATTATTTGCTCAAAGCATGTTATTTATATTCAGGTATTTTAATATCAGTAAAGCTAATATTGAAATAATTAAGTTCATAGTATATTTTCATTTGATCCTTGGAAACAAAGTATCTATATTATATTTTGAAATGTTTGAACAGGATACCTTATCATTGCGTTATAACAAAGTTATAAACCATATGCAATACGAATAGGAAAACCTTATCAGAGCAACATAATCACATGCTAGGAAAAATGCTATTTTATTAAAGACATTGAGAAATTCCTCAAAGCGAGGAGCTTTCAACAACTTTGTTGCACTAAAATGTAAATCATAGAATATGAATGTTTCTAATGTAACTGCAGTTCCCTTAACCAAGATTGATATTGTGATTATTTCCATGGTTACGCTTGAATTTACGGTTGCTATTTTTCTTCAATATTTATCTATGTGCAAAACCTCCCCCTCTATTTTGTGATGTTTATAACCCATATATATATATATATAATAATAATACAAATAAATGGAATTCAGAGACTTGTCATCAGTGTGTGTTTCTATGCTCTCTGTTTTCTAAACATAGGAAAATGCTGGTCTTAACAACACATTTCATTCATCGATGATACTTTAAATATGCATTCAAATAAAAGGTTCCCTTTCTCTCTTTCATAAAAGGATTCTGAAAACCCAGTGTCCCACTCCCCGATAGTTATAGGCAATAATACTAGGGGTATATTGCAATATTCATGCATTAGATTGAGTAGGCTACATAAAAATGTATTCAATATAATACATTCCATTTGAATGACTATTAGTAGTGAACATAGGCTATAACTTATATTATCTGTTATAACACTTAAATGAATCATAGTATAGTCAGCTTTGTCTGCATGATTAAGTCATTCGTTTAATTATTTTGTAATACAAACGTGTGTATGTCGCTCTTATAAAAATCAATTCCCCAGAGAGATTCATTAACTGCAGTCCAACCCCCGATGTAGCTGGAGCAATCGGATTTCTTGCATGGAGTTTGAGCATAGCCTAGTGGTTAAATGGCGCTATTGCTCATGAGGAATTTTGGTTCAACGGTATCACAAAGCTTCAGGATTTAGTTGTGTAAATCAATGCAAACGCCAGATGTATGATCCAGACCTGTCATTTAATTGAACAGGTCTATGCAACTGGTTAAACACCCTTTACTTTCCCCAGTGTCTCAAACACCGAATATCTGGTGGAGTAGGAAGAGAACTATGGTAAAATCAAGCAAAGTCGAGGTGTTCCTATTGTGTATTTTATTTTTATAACTTCATTACATGAAAAGCGATGGTGACCATATGAGAATTCTCTTGGTAGACTATACTTATACTAAATTAATGCAAATGGTGAGTCACGCATCTAACAAAATATGAATTAATGTTTTTTTATTCATCATAATTCTTATGGATAATTTCAGGGCATGGCAGGTTGCCTGGCCACTGACCAATCAACTTGGCAAGATCAGTCTAAATGAGGCCTTGTCCGCTTGCAGGTATGTGAATCACATATACATAAACACATTCTCAATACAGACATGTCTCACTAGTGATGACTCTTTTCATCCAACATGTGGGTCTCTAAATGTCATGTCTTATCAACGAAAAAAACCCATAGACAAACATTTAACACAGTCACATTTTCTTGAACTAAATGCATTGCACAATCTGTACTTGATAGTAAAAACTGGGCCCTCTATGTCACTCTTGAGAAAGACCTACAACCACCAAAAAGCAGAGTCCTCAGCGGGGTATATGGTCCATGCGCATGCGCGTTGCGCAGGTCTCCTCGTGATGATGACAGCGGATGACAGCCAGAGTTCCAGTCGGTTGGCCTGATAACTCCTCCGGGACCGAGTAAACAGCGCTCTGTGGATACATCGCGGGGTCCTACCACACCTTAACGAACCAGGTATGGGGCTGAATCCGAGGGTTAACATTCAGGGAGGATGATTTTGTTAATGAACCGCGGGCTCACGGAGCTAGCTAGTGGAGCTATCGCGTCTTGTTTTGGCTAGCGTCTGTTAGCGAGCCTCGGCTTGGTTCAGGTTAGCCTGGTGGTTTTCAGGTTAGCATGGTTTGTTTCAGGTGAGCCACTACACGGATCGAGTCCCTCACCTCAGTCCTCACCGTGTTCCCGGGTCTTTCCGAGTCCCAGATCCACATCCAGTTGCAGGGCGTTGGGTCTGTTGTGCGGTTTGATCTGATATCCTCCAGAATGGCTGCAAGCTCCGCGTTAGCTCGAAGCTAAAGACGAGTTCAGCTGACGTTGTGTTCACCTTCCTCTCCTTTAAGGGACCAAACTCGAAATGGCATCTTGAATTAAGACATTTGGAAAAAGGTACTCAGAGCAGAAACTGAGAGAAAATACGCAGATTGTTTTGGTGTCTTCGTGTTGTTGACATTGGATAAATATTAATGTCAGGATACGAGCAGTAACTTGTCGTTTCCTCAGTAAGTTGTTGAAATCTTTATTTCTACAAGATTAGTGAGCAGTTCTACAAGTAGGTCTGTTTACACTCTCATCCGTGGAGTCGGTATTTAAGCTGCTGTCAGTGACAACATGGTGGACCTCTGATTGTGTTGTTCAGCCCTGCTCTCCAACATGGTACAAACACTAGTGTTGGCTGTGGGTCCTATTTCTTTATTTTATAATCCTGGACTTTGTTTTAGGCTCTGAATCTTCTAGAGACATGAATGACTAAGTAATTTTACTAACTACTCTTTCTTTATTCTTTCAATAGACTTTGTTGCGTTTTTGTGGTCCATCTTAGTGCCCTCCTTTAGCTGATTATGCTGTGTGTGAGGATGAATTCAGAAACTGAGAAGCATCAATTGTTGTGTTTTATTCATCAGGTGATTTTTGTTTCACAATGTGTTCCATTTATGACTATGGTCGATTAACAGCTGAAAAACAATGTCTTCCACAAGATAACATCAGAGGGGATTCCGATTAGCCCACTGTTACCAGTTGTGTTAACCAAGACAGTCTAAGGCCCCCCAAAAACATATCGCAAGCCTCACTACTTTAAAACAACGTCCTGGCCGTGGCCATCCCAGTGAGGCAAATCCGCCCACATACTGGTTGCATAATAAACTCCAGGCTTCTACGAATATTGGCAAGCGATATTAAGCTATTCTAATTTCTAAACTCTGTTTGTATTGACTTTTTCTAGATTGACAAAGAAAATTTAAACATCGTCAAAAAAATCCTTCCATTACTAAGACAACAATTCCGTAGGGGGAATTCAATATTTAGTGTTTGCATTGGTTTTAGTAAATAGCCAAGTTCATGGATTCAATCATACAGTCCTACGACAAGCGTTGATGTATAGTTAAACTCCTACAATCATTGAGACAGCTGTTTATTTCAACCTGCTGATAACATAGTAGAATCACTGCATTCAGTGCAGCATTAGCTTTAATAATGCTAGATGGGAATTTCTCTATCCTTGAAAGACCCCTTATATCCCTTCTTATGTAGAGTCCATTAACATCCATATTTTATTATGTTGTGTGCAGTATGCTGGCAGATGCTGTTTCATGATGATAGGGAGTAGTTTAACGGAGTGACTTGGGTGTTGACTCGCAACCAGGAGGTACTTAGCCCCACTATCCTAAATGTACCAGTAAGCAAGCATACTTGCCCAACCCTCTGACCTGCACTGAAAAGTAGTTAGGATAAAAGTAAAACAGAACTAAATAATGAAATAGTTTCCATACGTCACTTAAAATTGTGAATGTTTCTCTTCAGCATATACCATTGGTCCCGATTTGTCCTTGCGGTCTATCTGGGCTGTGATTTGTTTTGTATTATCTAATTTCTGTATTCTGACCTGTGTTAGAGACAGGCTATCACCACGACTTTTCCATGCCAAGGTTTGGTCTAGCTTATTTTCTCTTCTGCTTTAGAGTTCCTCTAATAGTCCTCCTGGGATAGACTCTCTGTCTGACAACACAACAAGATTGCCTTTTTTAGGAGGCACCTGAAAGGTTTTGGACACCAAAACGTCCTTTATATGTCTGTCCGTCAATTTATGATTGGATATGGAACAGCCGCTGATTGTAGACGGTTGAGCATCTATACACGACTGTTGTACAAACATTCTCATCTTTAATGTAAGCTTGATACACAATCCATTAAACACGCATGTATCAAATCTGTAAAGACCTATTCCATTTCTCATGCATATCAACTGTGATGCTGTGCTTGCAGAGCACTTGTCTGCCCAACTCCTCGGTCTAGTTGCTGGTCTTGCATAGCAGCCAACCACAAAGAGTCCTTTTTTGTTTCTCATTCTCTGGGGAATCATTGAAATTTCATGCGTTCAATCTGGTTTTATGTCATTGCTGTGTCTGTTTTGTTAAAGAAAGAACGTGATTTGCATATTCTAGCGGTTCAAAGACACCCTTAGCTTGGTTGAAAAGATGCTTTAGGAACGGAGCCTTTGGCATTGTTGACATGTCAGAGTGGCCACTAAAGCATGCTGAGTCTACAGTTTTCTGTATGTTGTAAGTGTGAGCTGGATCTGCCAGGAATCTTGAACAGTGAACTAGACATTTTCCTGTTTGCCCCCGTGAATTCTTAAACTTAAATAGTACTATAGTCTATTTAAAGATTTATTTAGCATTTTTATGCTCTATTATACAGTGAGATATAGAGGAAGGTAAGGGGGATAAAGGGGAGGACATGCAGCATATGACCACGGCGTACTCGGGTCGCTGCATTCAGGACTGAGCCTATGTGTGACGTTCTACCCCGTGAGCCACCTATAGTCTATTAGGGATGTAACGTTATGAAAATTTAACCTCACGCCGGTTATTGTGACCAAAATTATCCCAGTTTCGGTATTATCGCAGTTTTTTTAAGAGTGTGTTCAATATGTTCAGAAAGCATTGATAGGCCTACGCAAACTGAAATAGTTAAAAAAGTGTATGTTTATCATATATTATATTATCAAAAGTGCAACTTTTTACATCAAAGGAGCAAGGGTTAAGCATGTAAACAGCTTATTTGTTAGTAACATTTACAGTAGTGCAGGTTTAATCCAAACATTCAAGACATAAAGAACAATATGTAACCAAATTAATGAAACACTAATTGTCTCATGATATACTTATTTTCTTTTATTAAAATGTAAAACTGTAAGCATGAACACTGTACAAGTAAACGGAGATGAGTCATGACATTGAACGTATTGCTGCCTTTAGCAGAAACTTTTTTCTTGCACGTTCTGCAGACAGGATAACTGTCTTCAATCAACTGTCCCTCTGCATTCTTATAATACCCAAAATATGCCCATACTTCAGACTTAGTCCTCAGAGGGATGGGCAACGATCGTCGAATAGTCAGAGTCACGTAGAAAATCGAATAATGAATATGACCATCGTTATTTATTACACGGCTCTTCTCAATGCTGTTGAACGCTCCGTTCACTTGCATGGGCCTTCACAACTTGGCATATAATGACCGCTGTCAAGGAAAATGGATTTTTTTTCTTCTGTCATATCAATCCGCAAGTAGTCGGGTAACAACCCCAGCGTCCTCGGTTGCTAAACGACGTCAACGTCTTTGGCAGACTATTTCTCTGCTGATCAACACTACGAATGCTGGTAAAAAATAAATTGTAAAAAGAAACACTGTGTGAAGTAATTTTTTTGGCCATAGTTTCCATAATGCTATAGACGATGTCTAGTTCACCGTCATGCCGGCTGTGTTCAGTAAAATAAATAGCGATCTGTTTTCGGTGCCTGTAGGCCTATCTGCCTAAGCCCACGGTGCAATAATTTTGATGTTGAATGTTGATGGCGCAGTTGTTGAAATAAACATTGATTTCATACAAATCCACACTTTTCATACAAAGTGTGGGGGGTTCTTGATTGACAGATTTTCGAATATTATTCAAATACTTCTCAGCGAATATTGAATAGTATTTTTGCCAGAAATGCACATCCCTGATGGATGTCTTGAACGCTGTCATCTCCTTCCGCCATGATTCCAAATTCAAGAAAATTAAAAACATTATGTAGGCTACACAGTGCGCCTGCGCGGCAACTTCAGGAGACTTGGATGAAGCCCTGGGAAGTATTTAAGCACACGGTTCGACACCAGGGGTGCGGTTATCCACCGAGATAATTTTGAATATATTGAATATAATATTGAAATGAAAACGGTAATTGTTATTGACCACATTTTTATCGGGGTTTACCGTAACCGTAACATCCCTATAGACTATTAAAGAAAAACTTTTCTTCTACTATTGACACCAAGATTTTTTTAATTTTTTTTAATTTAAACTGCTATCTTATTTCTGAACCTCGTAGAGCTTTTGCTTCTTGCTACAAGAGATTATTTTCCTCTTTGTTACTGCTGTTCCCCCTAGCCTTCCACATGACTCATCTAACCAACTTCCTCCGTCCCTCCCTGGCTCCAGCTCCTAGCCTCTGTGCCCACCTGAGCCTGGGAAGATGGTGAAGCCAGACATCCACACGCTGGCCCACCACCTTAAGCAGGAGCGGCTGTACGTGGCCTCTGAGAAGCAGCTGATCCAGCGGCTGAATGGGGACGTGCTGAAAACGGCAGAGCGGCTGTACCGTGCTGCATGGATCGCCAAGCAGCAGAGGATCAACCTGGACCGCCTCATCCTCACCAGGTGGGCTTCACTTCCTCCCTCACTAACAGAGGGGGATCCACGGGCAGGAAGATACATTTAGAGGGTCATCACTTATTGAGAACTAAAGTTGATTCAATGGAGTCTTTGTTTAAATGGTAAAGAATTGATCATGGTGGGATATTATTTGAATTGATTAAATAAAGATTAACTAGTTCATAATTAATTACAAATATTTTTTGGGTGGATAGATGAAGAGACCAAGGGCGCATGCAAATTAGTTTTCCTGTCATAACAGACACACACACGTTACATCAATGCCATTCCTTGCTTAGTTAGCCTGGCTCTCATTTTGGCGTTATCTACGGAACTGATACTGGTACAGGCCAGAAGAATAGGTATCGGTGTATCTACCGAGAACAAAGAGTGGTTGAACACAAACTTTTTTTTTTTCAACTTCCCTTTTATGCAAACACCACTCTGATGCGTTATTTTTATCTCTGATCAATGCTGTAAATTCTTGACTCAGATTTTACATTACCGTACAGTAACGTTAAGTATCGTTCGTTTCATACATTGTTGTGTCGTTCCATAATTCAGTCTTACAGGAGACCGTGGCTTTTGTTTGTCTTGAAACATAGGAGGTGTCAAAAGATAGAGTTTCAGGCTTTCACAATTTGCCATAGAACAAACCTGTTTGGTAGCAAGTTAAACTGGGACACCAGAATGACCTAAAAGGGTAAGTGCTGGTTTGATTGAGATTGAACCAGCACAGGTCTGACGGCCACACGTCACACTTGAATTTGAACTCTGGCCAGACCTTCCTGGTAAGATAAATGGCCTGACATAGCGCCAGGTGGAAGAGTAGCCCTTATTGAGAAGGCAAGCACTCGCTGTACGCATTACATCACTGAGTGCAATTTGGGTTCCTGTGGAGAGAGGGGTATGGGTCAGAGAACACAGATAGCACTGGTGGGAACAAATGGCTGTTGGAGGGACATCCCTGTGCAAAGTATTGGTAGTAGGCTGACTAAGCATACCAAGCATACTGGGAGAATCCTGGCGGGCTCTTTATTTGCATGGGTGTGGTTTTAAGGACTTTGCCAGCAGTCCGCCCACATTGGGACTAGATTGTTGTCCACACCTATCCATTCATCAATATACAAGCCTGACTTAATTGTGATGTTGGCTAGCTTATCGGATCACAACGTGATGAACATCCGATTTGTGATAGTGCAGTCTGGACATCAAATGCGTCCTAGCCTGATCGGAGGATTAAGACGCATCGAAAGTATAACTGAGTGAGTCCTTTTACTGCTATATGAAACAATGGTATTGGTTTCGGCATCTTGGTGGCCTCTACTCATACTGGCTCATGGCTGTTGTTACTCAGCTGGTTCTAGTTGCACAACAAACTGCAGAGTCCGGGTAGCCCTTGGATCCCGTAACATCCTCCTGCACCACTGTGGCCTTTTTAACCACCGTTTACCAGCCTTGGCTAGCATTAGAAACATCCCCTGCCAAGCGCTCCACAGAGCCTGCAGCACCGCTGATCAAAGGCCTTGCTTCCACAGCGCCGAGGCCTCACCCTCCGAATGCTGTCAGCACGCCAAGGTGCTGGAGGACACGCAGTTTGTGGACGGCTACAAGACGCTGGGCTTCCAGGAGAGCATCTACGGAGAGTTCCTGGCCAGGCTGAGGGAGAACCCCCGGCTGGTGGCGTCCTGCCTGGTGGCCGGACTCGGAGAGAGGCAGAACCAGGATCACAGCCAGGGGGTCGTCCACACCGTCTTCACCTCCCTCTATGGCAACTGCATCATGCAGGAGGACGAGAGCTACCTGCTGCAGGTCAGAGCGCCTAACCGTGTCTGGTGCCAGCAATTAAAAACAATCCAATTAAGACTAAAGTATATTGAATCACCAATTGTGGTGAACATGTTTTTTTCTGGGTAAAATTTGAATCTTACCAAGTTGCTTTTGAAATGATGTATGTCAAACATTATTTAATGATATCTGTCGATCCATGAAAATAAACTTCCCAAAGCCTTGCCTCACACAAAAGCAAAGGAGTGGTGTGCATACAAACAAAAGTCAATACAAAAAAGCCAATGGATGCAAATTTTTGCCAGCCGTGCCGGCGGAGCGAAAGACTCGTTTGATGTGGCCCGAACCACAAGGTTAGGCGGATTTCGTGCAAGAAAAGTTTGCCATTCGCGCAAGAAGCTTTTGGTATGAACGCATCTTTTATAAACCAGCTAGCTTAGGGACCCCCACAATTGATAAGCTAAATAATTAAACCTCAGCTTTGCTCTTTGTCGTGCCATTAAAAAAAAAAAGTATAGAAACAGAAGTAGAGATGTTCCGATAGAGTTTTTTCCTTCCCGTTACCGATTCCTGAACTTGCCGAGTATATACCGATAAAGAATCTAGCATTGTAGCTACTAATTGCACTGGTTGTTATTCTATTTTATTGGCAGCAATGTTAATGTTGGTTGGTTCACTCATGGTCAACTAAATATTTTTTACATTTACATTTATAATCGATACTTGTTCTGGTAGTTAAGCGTGAGCATCCATGTTTTTCCGACTTCGTAGCTCGAACGCACATAGGTTGGAGACCGTCAACGAATGCAGCATAACAATGTTCTTTGCCTGGGTAGTAAAGCTGCTAGTCATGTGAGGGTATTGATCGGCACTTAGACACGCCTACTCTCTGATACCCGGTATTTATATTAGCTCTAATCAAAAGCACCCTTCAGTATATGCCGTCTCCCCACACTCAGTCAGGCGGTGCGTGACGGTGTCTCTCTTCCTCTCCGCGCCCCCCAAGGTGCTGCGCTACCTGGTGGAGTTCGAGCTGAAGGAGAGCGACAACCCGCGGCGGCTGCTGCGGCGCGGCAACTGTGCCTTCAGCGTGCTCTTCAAGCTCTTCTCCGAGGGCCTGTTCTCCGCCAAGCTCTTCCTCACCGCCACGCTCCACGAGCCCATCATGCAGCTGCTGGTGGAGGACGAGGACCACCTGGAGACGGACCCGGCCAAGGTGACGGAGCGCCTCACGCCCGCCCAGCAGGAGCGCTTCGGGGAGAAGGGCTCGGAGGGCTACCGGCAGCGGGTGCAGGCGGCGGTGGACGCCAACGAGGCCAAGCTGGTGGCGCTGGTCAACAAGTTCATCGGCTATCTGAAGCAGAACACCTACTGCTTCCCGCACAGCCTGCGCTGGATCGTGTCGCAGATGTACAAGACGCTGTCGTGCGTGGAGCGGCTGGAGGTGGGCGAGGTGCGCACCATGTGCACGGACCTGCTGCTCACCTGCTTCATCTGCCCGGCCATTGTCAACCCCGAGCAGTACGGCATCATCTCGGACGCGCCCATCAACGAAGTGGCCCGCTTCAACCTCATGCAGGTGAGGGTCGTGGCTTGGAGGGTCCTTGTGGCGTTGCAGTACGATGGAACAATGTAGAACCCTGTTGTTTATGTGATCTTTATCGTTCTACAGGTAGGACAACTTTTGCAACAACTGGCGATGGCCGACGATGATGGAGACCCCAGGAGAAAGAGCAGCTTGTCCAAATTTGACAAGGTAAGAGCTTCACTGCCGACACTTGCGTGTGCGTGTGTGTGTGTTATTATAAAACCCTTCTATGTTTGTCTCAGCAGAGTTGCGTAGCTGCCTTCCTGGATGTGGTGATTGGTGGGAGAGCAGCGGAGACCCCGCCCATGTCCTCGATGAACCTATTGGAGGGCCTGAGCAGGACGGTGTTCTACATGACTCACGGTCAGCTGCTGACCATGGTGAGCTGCGGATCCCACCGCTCACTAGTGATGAGCCAAGGACCACTAAGTGCCAATGTTTGTTCGTACTAAACATTGGTATGAGTAGCAGTGCAATGGCAGGTTTACTCTAAACCGTAGTGTATTTTGGAACGGTGACGCTTTAGATGCTAGTGCTGACAAGCTCCAAACCCAACCGTCAGGTTTTCTCAGGATGATCAAATAATTTTATTTGATTAGGACGCGTCATGCGGCCATGTCGAAACATTCTGCATTACACATTGCCTAACATTCACCCATTCGTGCACACATTCACATACCTACCCGGTGTCAACCACGCAAGGCGACAGCCAGCTCGTTGGGAGCAGTTAGGGTTAGGTGTCTTTCTCAGGATCACCTCGGCACTCAGTGCGGGGCTCGAACTTGCACCCTTCCGGTTTCCAGGCAGCCCCAGTACCTCCTGCCCGACGGGTTGACCTCACGGTGGGTTCTGTCCCCGGCCTCGCAGGTGGACTTTGTGCGCAGCGTGACGGCGGGCGACCAGCTGAGGGAGGAGGATCACGCCCTCCTGGAGACGCTGGTGGCCACCGTGCCCCTGTCCCGCACCGTGAAGAGCAACAGCCTGGAGATCACACCCTCCAACACGCCCCAGCTGTCCCCGGCCACCACCCCCGCCAACAAGAAGAACCGCCTCCCCATAGGTACGGTGGTGTGGCGCTGTCCTGCGAAGGGGGAACTGGGCAGCCCGTGACTCGGAGCACAGTTCCCATCTCTGAGTTCCGGTGCGGTTGAAAATGAAAAGCTAGGTTTGGTCGCAGGAGGGGAGGATGTAGAGTAAATGTTTATGTTCCATCAAAACTGATACTGATACCATGCGTTTGTGATTCTTGTAATTGTATCTAATCGCAGGAAATCTCTTTATAATCTATCGAATAATATTATTACTCCCTCGTAGCACAAGTGTTTTTCTTTCTACTGGTTTATTGAAGGCGTCTCCAAATTCACAGTGAAAACTAAACACAGCATTGACAAGAAAATATAGAAACCATGTTGGCATAAAACATTAGCATGAACAGCATGAGGATTAACAAAAATAAATTGCCATACCTCGTTGGCTGCATGCTACAAAAGAGGCAATATTCTTGGAGTTCTCCTCATAACACAAGCATCACTCAAATCACGTCGTTAACTTGCACATGCCTTTCACCGCAGCAAACACGATGTCCCTGCTTGCTTTCTGCTCCAGAGCCATAGTCATGTGAGAGCAGCCCAACGAAGCTGGAACTCAACTTCAGAATAACAGCACTGCGACCCTCATTAAGTCAAATAATATACCAGAACAAACTTGCATGACCTCCCAACTATTACATTGTCAGAAAAAGGCAAAATACGGTGTATAATACCAAGCATGTCTTACACAAAATGTAGTGCTCGACAGCATAAAACACAAACTGCCCTGCTGTGTTTACCTAACACAGAGCTACATGTTTGAGCTCAGGTTTGAGCCGTTGGCAGTTGGACAGTCGTTGAACATTTCTCTCGGTACTCTGAAGCTGTATCTTCACACTTTCTCCTGATGGCAGCAGTACTATTCACCAGACCTGATGCTTCCTGGCGTCAATCTGCCCTTCTGAATCATTGGTGTAACAGATACCTGGCATTGGTGTTGAAAGGGCTACTCATACCATATTTTAAGTATTTTTTTCCCCCCAGCAGTAGCATTAAAAACCAGAAGTGGTACCTAGAGGCAATGCATTTCCTCTAATGAGAGATTTGGTAAACAAGCGGCCACTGATGGCGAGCGAACGCCACTTGTTTCATAGGAAGTTAATGAGCTCCCGCTCAGCTTGTTATGCAGACAATTAGCACGGCCCGGACCAGAGCTCAATTACAGAAATGACAACCAATTAAATTGCCAAATATAAATGAACTAATTTTAATTGGAATAGATGGAAAGATGCATAGCCTTCATTACATCAGCTAGACTAATGATACCGTAAGCAACCGCCGTCCCCCTCCGTCCCCCTCCTCGATTAGCGGAGCAACACCTCTCCAGTCAAAGAGAACCGCGAGGTGTTCTTACCTGGAGCATGACTTGTGTGGCTGCAGTGCAGCGTTGCATTTGGGTTATCGTGTGCTCCCTCTCTTTAACCTTCAACCCGCCCTTCTTTTCTGCCTGTGCTGCCAATGACCAGGACAACACTTTGCCGCCGCTATCATTTCCTGGGACCCCAGCACCGCCGCACTCGCTGCCCACATTCCATTAGTCAGCCCTTTTGGTGCGTAGCCTCCCCCCGCAGCACCTAGGGCTGGGGAGGTCTAAACTGTTGTCTGTGTGTTTATCAACAATAACACTAACCCCATGGCTAACTCCACCCTAACCCCACCCTAACCCCATGCCCTGTGCTGCAGTGACCCCACATCGCCACATGTAGCTTGGCAGCCCCGTCACCGAGCCACGCTTGCTGTAGCCGCGATGCTCCTCCCGCCGCAGCAACTTCCCATTAGAGGTTAAATGTCACTTGAGTTTTAGTATTTTGTTTTTTGCAGGGGGCTTATTGCTTTTTTCTGTCTCTATTTTCCGTTCTGCTTCCTCCTCACCCAGCGGGATGTGGCTATTCATTCCCAGGTACAAGGAGAGAATGTGTAGGTTCATCTTTCATTTAGCTCCCGTGCCCAGTGTAGTTGACGAATAGGATGCGGTAGTGGTTCTGTGATTGCGTGGAGTGCTGCTTAGATGGCGTGATTAGCTTACGAAAGCACTTGAAAGCCACAAGCTGACTGTGTTTTCTTGAGAGGTTTGTGGTAATGTGAACTTAAAGCTGCAGTCCAAAACCAGTATTTCTTTCAGAATCTTTACTTAAAAGGGAACCCAAAGTCTTTTCACTTGAATTAATGGTAATGGTGATATGTCTTGTATGATCTTCAACAAAGTAGTCTATGCCATTTTGTCACCGTTGCGAAAACAGGTTAAACCGTATGTTGTCGCCGGTCTCTGCCAACCAGACCTGGTTGCGTTTTTTCGATGATGTCAAAATGCCTTTTCTGAAACGGTCTAATCAAATCAAAAAGCACAGACGGAGTGGTAATAAATTGTGAATGGTATGTTTGTTTGGTTGTTCATATCTTAGTGTTGGTACAAGATGATCCCAACAGACTCTCTTCATTGCAAATCAGGTCATACCGTGTTCATAGAAGTTAGCTCCTCTTTTAGCCATGCCATGTATTTATAACTTTGAGATGGAGAGGCTGGGGAGGGTGACACGCTGTTTTGCTAATTCTGGGACGTAGTGAGTGGTTTGTGCGATAGAAGTCTATATTAAACCTGCCCTTGAAGAATACTCTGTTGCTATAAAAGCTGTTTGAGACCGAGTGGCGCAGACACATCCAAACGGGCCTGTATTTATAAAGCACACAGATCATCAGGCACAGCTGCGTCACAAATAATTGGCCTGAACTGCCTCTGAGCTGTCACTCTAATGGCATAGACGTCTTGTGTGGTGCATCGTCCTTCGCTGTGCTCCGCTTGCACTCCTGACCCCTTCAGATGGCTTGCAGCAGGTCACTCGCTGTGACAATAATTACAGTCGTTTGGCTGTTAGGAATTGATTTGTGTCCACCCTGCATCGTAAAGCAAGATGCATTTTTGGCCTTTTATGTGTAATTTCCAGCATTGAATAGTCCGGCGGTGGTTGTTTGATAAGATCAGAGTTGTATTTTATATTTGTGTTTTACATAGCATCTTAATTCATTCATATAATTCAGTAGAGATGACATTGTTGGGGTCTTCCCTCCTCTAATGAGGCTCTGTCCAAAAGGTTATGTTGATTCTAATGCGGTAGAGAAAGTCTGCAGGGATTCATGATCATGAACCAGTATAGCCAGTAAAAAGGGTGTCATTCTTTGTTGTGACAGCTGATCCCTGTGCTGCCAGATCTGTTTATATTAACAGAGATCTGGGCCATGTCAGGGAAAGTCATATTGTCCTGTTTTAATTGCAAACAATGGGCTTTGGGTTCAGTGTTATTGAGTTGATAGCCGTGTATATATTTATAGATGAAAAGGCCATGTCCGGGAATGCTTGTGTGTTCGTGTGTTATCAGAGATCAGTCTTGGTGCTTTGGATTCTAACTTTCATTCAGAGATGTCCATCTTGCCTCTACGGTGTTCTTTGACATTACCATGCAAACGTTCAGGCCTATGTCCTGTCCAGGTGATTCTGCTGTTCACATTCCAGCTGTTGTCTTAAGTGTCTGCGTCAAACCATCTCCGTTGACCGCTCTGAGCTCCAGTACCCTCAAAGTAAACCTTTCTCCCCGGTGCCTGTCCCCAGCCACGGCCCGGAGCCGCAGTCGTACCAACATCGCCCAGGAGGGGGAGACAGAGGCCAGCTCCCAGGAGTCGGTACAGGAAGTGATGCCAGAGGAGGTGTTGGTGATCTCACTGAGCACGGGGCCCCAGACGGTCCCCGGGATGATGTCAGAGAATGAGGTAATGGGATATGAATCAAAGCACTCTAGCTCCTAGCAGGACGAGTTTAACGTGTCAAAGTACCATAAAGACTGCTTTTATTCAGTCAAGGGTAGAATGACACCGTACGTTTATAGAGCTTTGATTTTATGGGGCCTTGCGGTTGCTTTGACGACAATCGAATAAAGAACTAACTGGACTATAACTGTGACCTTCTTGCATTAAACTGTACATGCTCATATTTTTATTGGAAGGTTGATCCCTGTTCTCTCTTTCTCGCTCTGCTTCTCTGTTGCGCTTGCTTTCTTTCTGCTCCTTTTTTCGATCTGCTTTTTTTTTTCTTCTCTCTTTTCACTTTCCTTCTCTCGTTTATTTTCTGTCCTCTTTTGTGTTCTCTCTCTTCTCGCCTCACTCCTTCCCTCTCTCCTGCCCCCCTCTCTCCTGCTCTCTCACTCTCTCTCTCTCTCTCCCCCTCTCTCTCTCCAGGTGCTGAACCTGCAGATGACAGACGGGCCCCAGGGCGACGCCCAGGCCGACGACACCAAGCAGCACGGCAAGCCGGATAAGACGCTGCGCTTCTCCCTCTGCAGCGACAACCTGGAGGGCACCTCCGAAGGTGGGCCGATCTCCCGCTCCTATCGGGGAGGCCATTACATCTACATTCAGGGCGCTGAGCAGATGGTTTTTTCCAAAGGCACTTGGCATTTGTCCGAGGAAAGAGAAACAATATATCGCTGCCGGTACAGTTAGGATGTTCATAGAACCAAGTGCCAAACACTAAAAATGCAGATTAACCCATTCCCTGTATACAACAAAGATAGCTAGGATAGGATGCTACACAAAGTACTATTTTGACTTTACTTTAAAGGTCCCATGGCAACAATCACTTTCTTCTCCATGTCTTGGTTCATTTACTTCAGGGAGTTAAAGCCAAAGTACCTTTCCCCCAAATCCTTCTCAAACATGGCTGAGATAACTCCCACTACGAGTCTCGTTGTGGAAATACCAGAGACGAGAGTCTGAAGTGTTATGTGCCATAACACCAACAGCAGAACGGTTATCCAAATAAAGAAGTGTAGGCCTACAACACTTGTGTTACAGTCCTGGAGCTCTATATCTAAATACTATCATGTAGCCTAATCCATATCATATAATACATATTATCACGGCCAAAAGCTGTGTGCACCTCCAGACGTTATTATTATGAATCACAAACGACTGCGTCGGGTTCTCTGACGTCTCTGGTTCGTCCACTTCCTAATCAATCTGAAGTAGACTGAACCGCGTGCTGCCGGCTGCGTTGGTGCTTCGTGGCAGTGGTGCCTCGTGGCGGCGGGCAGCGGGGCAGAGATAACCCCAACAGTCTGGTTGTGGAAATACCAGAGACGTCAAAGAACCGACATGATATGCGCAACAACACCAACAGCAGACCAGTTATCCAAATAACAACGCTTGCGTTACAGTGTGTGTGTCCACACACACACACACACACACACACACACACACACACACACACACACACACACACACACACACACACACACACACACAC
This sequence comes from Gadus chalcogrammus, assembly GCF_026213295.1. Lineage (NCBI taxonomy): Eukaryota > Metazoa > Chordata > Actinopteri > Gadiformes > Gadidae > Gadus > Gadus chalcogrammus. The sequence continues at coordinate 18,782,780 of NC_079417.1, forward strand.
ACACACACACACACACACACACACACACACACACACACACACACACACACAAATATGTGGCGCTCGCAAGGTTGTAGCTCATTGCCTCATTGGAGGGCCAAATTCTCTGGGCGGGCAAGGCAGAGAAAGGGGAGGTAGCTGGCCCCTTATTACGACATATGGGGCCACATTCCAAATCTGCGCGCTTGAGCTTCCATTTTTTTTAAAGGCAGGCAGGATACCTAGTGCTCGTTTTACACCGAACGCAAGTTTTAGCCACTGGGGGAACATAGGCAGGCTAGGGGAACTCATATTAATGTTAGAAAACCTCATAAAGTGAGATTATCATGCCATGGGACCTTTAACCTCAAGGACATACAACATACTAAAAGTGCGTACATTAAGTGCCAGGAAGTACAAGATCCTGCAATGTCGTCGCGTTTCGGCGGCGGGGGCATATGACGGGTTAGGTTGGCGTCGGCTGTGGCGGGGGGGCTGATCTGTGTTCTGACCGCAGGTCCGTCCAACCGCTCCAACTCAGTGTCGTCCCTGGACCTGGAGGGGGAGTCGGTGTCAGAGCTGGGCGCCGGGCCGTCGGGCAGCAACGGGGTGGAGGCCCTGCAGCTGCTGGAGCATGAACAGGGTGTGTTTGTGGGCTTGACTGTCTGGGGAATAAGATGTTTTTTTCATACACACGACTTTTCCACTTAAAAAAAAGCATAATTAATAATGGGTTTTTTTGCGGGCCCGCGTCTCCCGTAGCAACGACTCAGGACAACCTGGACGATAAGCTGCGCAAGTTTGAGATCCGAGACATGATGGGTCTGACGGACGACCGAGACATCTCAGAGACAGTCAGCGAGACCTGGAGCACGGACGTGCTGGGTAGCGACTTCGACCCCAACATGGATGAGGACCGCCTGCAGGAGATCGCAGGTGAATACGTGATGATCATTGTTGTCCTGCAGTACATTTCAATTGTGCTGGGTGAAATACTGCCATCTTCTGGTGTGGAGATGTAATGGCATCAGTATTGAAAGCACTCTTCCTCTTAGTCTCTCTCTAATTGATACTGTCACCAATGCTTTTGAATTCAACAATGGGCAAATGCAATGAACACAAATCCATTAGCCCCCTCCACATCTTTAAATGTTGCTCTGCACTCAGAATTCAGAATCATCACAGTGCCTTAACGCAGCCGTTTTAGACGGTGGATTCTAGCTGCGTCTCAGTTTCTAAATCTGAGTATGATGTGTAATCACATAACCGAAACTAGGGCCCGACCGATATTGATTTTTGAGCGCCGATGCCGTTTATTTTCAGAGAAAAATTACGATTACGATTTAATCGGCCGATTAAAAACAAACAAAAAAAAGCAGTTTTTGATACCTTAAATATACTTTAAACACTTTTGACGAATATGTGAATTGAATGCAGAACCTTTGAGTGTTTTATAATACATTTACAGTAAAAAATTAGTGAAATGTAAAATAAATAACTAACTCCCAATGTGCTGCGCTCGTGAGCAGTGACTAATACGTGCGTGCTGTAAATTGGTGAGGTGAGCGCGCAGCTGCCTGAGCGAGCGTGCTTTCATGTTGTACGGTAAAATTCAATCTCCTCTTTTTTACTCCAGCTGAAGTTGTTAGTTAGCAAGGCGAGTAGGAGCGCAATTTGCAGGATACTAAGCGCAATAACATTTCTAAAAAAAAAAAAAAAAACATCGGTTGTAATCAGCGTCTTTTTGGCAGATGTTGATTATTTTCAAAAAGGCTATAATCGGCCGATTAAATCGGCAGGCCGATGAATCGGTCGGGCCCTAACTGAAACCTACAAGCTTACTTCTTTTGGTGAATGAAGAGATGTAGTTATGGGAGCTGCTAAACAGCCAATTTGAACAGAATGGATGTCCATTGCTCGCCAAATTGGCCACTTTCGGAATGCCCTTACCCGGCGAGAGGTGATGAGTTGTCGTGGCAAACCGGCACAATACTTTAAATATAAGACGTATCAATCTATAGGTTATGTCAGATGATAATGAAATGAAAGATGAGTAATTCATTGTGATGGTGTCTGCAAGAAAGCTCTCAACAAATGTAAGTTGTTGGTTCTATATTCGCTTTAAGTGCTTTCCAAAGGCAGAGCCTTGCAATTCTAACATCTAACATCTGCAGCATCTCTGGAGCAGTGTTTCCAAAAGTGTTTTCCTCATGCCAACCAGTTTAAAAATGGTGAAGCTTAAAAAGGTTAGACAGACTCACTAGCTTTGTATCATCGTCATCAAAATGTCTGTTTGGTTGAAATCTCCAGATTCTTCTTGTAGCTCTGAAGATGGGCCACCCTCCCCCTCCTCTCCTGCCTGCTCCCTCTCACTCCCTCTCACTCCTTCTCTCCCTTTCCTCTGACATTCACTCAGTCCCAGCAGTCTTATTGACCTTGGTTACTTCTCATTTGCATCCACCATTTTTCATTCTTCGGAATATGGCGTTGGGGGACTTTTCCATCATTAAGTGAATTTACAGCGATTTCCTTATGTGTTTTCTCCAAGGGATTGGGTTATGAGATGCACATTAAATATCCATTAATACCTCATTATCCCACTGATAAGATTACCATGATAATGAGGCAGAAATTCTAATTGTTTCACTTCTCGTCGTGCCACTCATTTAATCATCCACCTGAAAGACGGCCGCTCGCCGCTCTACCTGGGAGGACTGTAAACAGGGACAGCAGGGTAGAGCCCCCCCCCCCCCAACCCCCCGCAGCCACCGGCCCCTCCCCAGCACACACGTGCTCACGGTCTTGGCTGAGCACTGGCGGGCGTGTGTGCTCGTGTGCTCGCTCACCGTGTGTGTGCGCGTGATTGTGTTTGTGTGTCTGCTTGTTTGTGTGTTTGTGCGTGTGTGGAGCCGGTCTGTGGGGCCACGGGGAGGCTGGCCATGAGGTTCATCCACCGCTGGTCCGCCCTTCCTCGGCCCCCCACCCCGCTGCTCTTCCTTCACATCTGCTCACTTCCACGCGGGCACGCGCACACCTTCCCCAGAATGCACCACGCTCTTCCGCCTTGTTAACCCGAATGGAGATGGAGGTACAGCGCTATGAGGACTTTGAGCGAAGGGGGTTGGGGGGGGTGGGGGTGTAGGGTGTAATTTGGTTGTGACTAATGCCTGCCATAATCAACAGCTCAAAGTCAGGGCCCTGGAGGCTAGGCACAGGGTGAGATATTGCCATTAACCCGTGATCTCTGGCACAGTGGTTGATACGCGCCTGTGGGTCCCAGCATGCATTGCGCTCGTGACCTCAAGGGGGGTGTGTGTGTGTGTGTGTGTGTGTGTGTGTGTGTGTGTGTGTGTGTGTGTGTGTGTGTGTGTGTGTGTGTGTGTGTGTGTGTGTGTGTGTGTGTGTGTGTGTGTGTGTGTGTGTGTGTACACTCTCACTCATCAAGCAGTAAATACTAGGCTGCCTGTCTGAAGGCTAATAACCGTCAATGTTATAGAAGTCACCGAACTGAACATGGAGTCGTTTGACTAATGCATGCATAGTTTCCGTACACAGAATAAATTATCCATATTGTGGTGGAACGTTGTTCATGTCCATGCATAAAATATCTTCCTGTGGAAGTGGGCATTGTTTTTGTCAGCAATGTCATTGACGTCTTGAGTTGACGTTGGAGCAATTCCTGTGCGGTATTCAAACGGCGCCTCGTTACCACACGGCTAAATATGAACATGAATATCAAGAAGGCCACCGGGTCTGGAATCCAACTGACGGCTGGTTTTAAGGCATGACTCTGAAGGGCCGCAATGCATGATGGGCCGTCTCCCCCAAAGCCGTTTCCATCGCCACTCCACCGCCCCCCTGTACTCGTTCTACGAGGGCAGAAGGCTCATGTTTGTGTTTGATGTGTTGATCAGGGGCGGCTGTGGAGAACATGCTGGGCAGCCTGCTGTGCCTGCCAGGGTCCGGTTCGGTGCTGCTGGACCCCTACGGCTCCACCATCTCTGAGACCACCAGCGAGCCCTGGAGCGTGGAGGTCCTACCAAGCGACTCAGGTGGGTTCACTTCCTATCCTCGTCGTCCTCGTACGAAGCGCGGCCCGTCCTGATTTGTGTATCATTTGGGCAGCGTCACCACGGCGACAGCCTCCTCCAGGGAGGGGCCGGACGCGCCAGGTGTGGCGGCACCAAGCTTGCGTTTTCGTCTGTCAACACGTTTGTGATTGCTTGCTGGTTTTCTCGGGGTAAATCTGAGCGTGGCAGTCAAGCGGCGTCCCGGGGCGTCCCAGGAGGGTGGCCTCCAGGTGCGACGGCACCTGTGGCGAGGCGGTGGGGGGGCGGGGGGGGGGGGGGGGAACGCACGGGGGTGGCAGCTGTCCTCAAGTCGGTTTCCATGCAGCCCAACCTTTTATCTGTCTAGACGTGCCAAAGTAGCGATGCTTAACTCCACCTTTTCCTCCATCATTCTTTATGGCGGCACAGAAAGCAAAACCTGTTGGGGCTCCTCGCGCCAAACGCATTATGGTTATGTCACCGAGCAAGCGGAGGGTTATGGCGCACAATCCAATGAATTATGCAGGCACGCGACTGTGTCTGTTTAGCTAAATTAACACACTTAAATCCTAAGCTTTTATTAATGCAAGATTACGCGCACAACCGTATCCCCCTATCCCCTCCCTCCCTTTTCTCCCTTTTTTTTTTTTTTTAAACCCAATGTTTCGTAAAAATCAGTCGAGTGCTTTATGAAGAGCGCTAAGTGTTTCTTGGAAAAGCAGGGGCCGGGTGCTAATTGAAGCAGTACACCATTTCAATATGTGTGGCGGCAGGAATGACATGCATGAGTGTCTTGATTGCGTTTTGTTCCATTTGCTGCCCCTGTTCTGCGCCGTAATGGCGCTATCCGAGGCTGGCCCGGAGTGGAGCACTTGTTTCATGGCCAGGCAGCAGAAAACTGCACTCTGAAGAGCACTTCGCCGCCGCATTATTACTAACGAGCATGCAAATGAGCGCTGCTGTTAGGTGGCCCGCCGCCGGGTTCGATCCAAAGCGCTCCGCTGGGCGGCCCGTGGATCTGGTGCACTGGCTTTTTTATGGTGGAGCGTGGCGGCTGGAAGACGTCATGGGATGTTTTGTTTGACTGTAGACATATGCACCTTTTCTCCTTCAGCTTTTTCCCCTTGTAATCATGATTTCACTTTTCCTCTTAGAGGGCATCGCGCTATGCAAAGGTCCGCCATTTGTAACAAAACACGGGAAAAATAACATAAGTGAGGGTTAGGCATGGTTTATTAACATGATTTAAAAACCCTGGCTCTGTGTCTTCATGGTTTAAAAACCCTGGTTCTGTTTGTGTCTTCATGGTTTGATAACCCTGGTTCTGTGTGTGTCTTCATGGTTTGATCACCCTTGTTCTCCATATGTCTTCATGGTTTGATATCCCTTGTTCTGTGTGTGTCTTCATGGTTTGATAACCCTGGTTCTGTGTGTGTCTTCATGGTTTGATAACCCTGGTTCTGTGTGTGTCTTCATGGTTTGATCACCCTTGTTCTCCATATGTCTTCATGGTTTGATATCCCTTGTTCTGTGTGTGTCTTCATGGTTTGATAACCCTGGTTCTGTGTGTGTCTTCATGGTTTGATAACCCCGGTTCTCCGTGTGTCGCCTTCCCTCCAGAAGCAGCTGACCTGAAGCAGGAGGAGCGGCTGCAGGAGCTGGAGAGCTGCTCGGGGGTGGGCAGCACGTCCGATGACACGGAGGTCAGAGAGGTCAGCTCCAGGCCCAGCACCCCAGGCCTCAGCGTGGTCTCAGGTAGCCCTCCATGCCTTTCTTTACCGCCCCTCCCCCACTGTGTCTCACTTTCTCTTTGTCTCTCTCTTCATCCCACCCTTCTTTTTAGTTTCTCTACATCTCTGCCCTTCTCGTTCCCCTTTTCACCTTTTTATCCAATTCCAGAAGTCATTTTCTTCATTTACTAGACGAGCCTAAACTGCATTGCAAGGTAGTTTCGTCCTACCTGGTCAATGTTGCAATGACTCAAAAGACTGGCCCTCCGCCGGACGCCGTGTCTCCGGGCGGAACAGGGGGCTGGGCGCGCTTGTTAACCAGAGCAGTGGGTCTCTGTAAACGCTTGGCTAGGACACGCCGGGGTGGGGTGGGGTGGGGGGGGGGGGGGGGGGGGGGGGGGGTTAATGCCGGGCGTCATTGCCGCGGGGGGCTGAGGTGGACGTGCTACCTTCTGTGATGTGCATGAGGTAGTTTCCCCGATCAGGAGGCCCGTGGCTCTGCTGACGGGGGGGAGCGGTCCCCTGGGAGCAGGCCGATGGATGGCGCCTGGTCCTCTATTACTCTTATCGGGTGACTTTCCCCCTGCCCAGGGGAGCTTACGCTGCCAATTCAGCGCTACCAGTGGGCTCCCATCTGAGGGATATGGGCCATTCTGCACGCCCCTGACGTTCCGCTCTGTCTGGCGCTCCGCCGCGTACTTCTCCGCCAAAGGAGTTCACAGCCCGGAGAACGGCTTTCACAGAGTATGCCTGACTCGTGTTTCCGTCTGAATCATGACTTATTCTGTGTGTATTGTCTGTGTGCTGTGTTTGGCTGTCTGGACGGTGATCACGTGGCAGGCATCAGCGCCACCTCAGAAGACATTCCCAACAAGATCGAGGACCTGCGGTCCGAGTGCAGTTCGGACTTCGGAGGGAAGGACTCTGTGACCAGTCCGGATGGGGAGGAGGCGGGCCATGGTAGGAGACACATCCAGTGGTTGGCTAAGCCGCCACTCTTGTTTGAGCTGCTCAAAATGGCAGCTCTCACCGTCGCTCTCTGCTGCTGATAGATCTGCCACCAGCTCCTCACTGCAGTTGATTTGCTAAATGCAGCTCATGTTGGACGTTTTTTTTTTAATTTAGTTTAATAGTCGTTTCTGGTTTGATGGCTTACATCTATTTAGGAGTGAGGTTAATTGACTAAATGCTTCTAATCCCGTTGTTTGCAGGGGCACACCAACTGACCTCTCCACCCTCGCAGACAGACTCTCTGCTGGCCATGTTCGACCCTCTGTCCTGTGACGGTAAGTTCTCCATGTCCTGGAACTGGAGAAGTGACACATGGCAGCCACTAACACACTTAAATGCCCCAAACTGGGACTCTTTGTCCTGATGATGTGGTAATGGTACCGTACTAAAGTACGCCACTTCATCCTTCCCATTTCTATTGTTGTGCTTCCGCTTTTGGTCACTCCTCATCTCAGCTGTGTGTCACTACAGCGCTGGGGCGGGGGGGGGTGGGGGAGGAGGGGCTTGGTGAGAGAGTGGGGGTGCTGGGGAGGGGGAGTGTGTGTATGTGTTTGAGGTGCAAGGTGAAGGGATGACAGTTTGAGAGACCTCTCCCCGGGCCCTTTTGGCTCGGCCCCTCGCCCCACTGAGCCAGCGGCACGAGGACGCCATTGGAGTCTCTTCAGCAGAGAGCTTCTACCCTTGGAACAGGTGGCCGCGCTGCACAGAGGGCTTGTCTCCCACTAACAAAAACCTCGCTCTCCCTCTCATTTATCTGCTACTACTAATACCACTACTAGGTTTCATTTTCATGTAACTTTTTAAATATTTGAATGTTATTGAAAAAATCCATAGTTCAACTGGTCAACAATTCAACTGCTCATTTCATTGTGGTTCGCGGCCCCTTTTAAAACAAAAAATTCCCATTGGTTTGCGTACCTTTTTCAACCCCTCCAGCCAATCACTGTACACACTGTACACCGGTGCTTAACGCCGGCCCCCCTCCCCACAGGCTCCTCCACTGGCACCATCGTGAGGCCCAAGGTGCACTACGCCCGGCCCGCCCACCCTCCCCCGGACCCCCCCATCCCCGAGGCCTACGCACTGGGCCAGGAGCCCCGCCACAGCATGTTCACGCCCCACGGCCTGGTCCAGGCGGAGCTGGAGCAATGCAAGCAGCGCCACTCATGCCCCGACCGGCTGGTGCGCAGCCGCAGCTCCGACATTGTGTGTCCCGGCCGCCGGCCCACCAGCGACCCGGGGCTGAACCGACGGACCATGGTGGAGGAGAGGGACCAGGGCTACTCCCTGGGGCCCACCTCCTCGCCCAGCAAGGACTCCCTGAAAGGAGAGGTAACGGGACAGGCGATGCACCGAGGAGGGTCAGTGGGCCTCTGTAGATCTTGGCTCAGGAGGCGGAGCGGGTTGACTAGTTCCATCCCGGTCTCCTCCTAGCTGATTGACGAGGTGTCCCTGAGCAAAACATCTAACCCTAACTGCTCCCGACGAGCCGGCTGTCACCTCGCATGGTCGACTCCGCTGTCGGTGTGTTAATATGTGTATGAACTCGCTTTGGATAAAGCGTCAGCTAAATGCCCTAAATGTAAATGTAGATACGGATGATGGACGATTTGTTGATAACCATCAGGGATTCTGCATAAGGTACAAATTGTCTCAATATGAATATCATGACATCTAATGTTAAGGTGATCTGATTGCAATGCGTACAATGGTTTGTTTGACAAGCCTTAAAGCGGTCGGTTAAAAGTGATTTTGTTTTCCCCTCCCCAAGGTTGAGGACAGGAAAGACAGCGACGATGAGAAATCGGACCGCAACCGGCCGTGGTGGAAGAAGCGCTTTGTCTCAGCCATTCCAAAAGGTACTGCCCTCTGTTTTCTGGCTCATTTTTTAACATGTCTTTCTCTGCCAGAGTGGGTTCAATCGATTTGTATCATGGAACTGTCAGTCGACACCGTTAACTTCTGCTACCTTACACAAAATAGAAAAGCTCTCTTGACCGCAGCCGTGACGGAAAATATTAGACTTTAGAACAGAGGCGCCAGGACGATTTATAACGCGGTGAAAGAGTGATGTGATCCATGCTCTCCTCCACTGACGATGTTAATCTCGGAAAATAATGCCTCTTGTTGTTCCAAAAAGTTCCTCCCAAGACATGTCTTCTACATGCCCTATCTCCATCTCCGTTTCTTCCTTTTTGTTTCCTTCTGCCTCTCTCTTTTTGTCTCTTTCTCTCCCTCTCTGTCTCTCTCGTTCTCTCTCTCCGTCTCTTTCTCTCTGTGTCTCTGTCTCTGTCTCGTTCTCTCTCTCTTTCTCTCTGTCTTTTTCCCTCTGTCTCTCTCTCTGTCTCTCTCTCTGTCTCGTTCTCTCTCTCTTTCTCTCTCTGTCTCGTACCCTCTGTCTCGTTCTCTCTTCTCTCTCTGTCTCTCTCTGTCTCTCTCTGTCTCGTTCTCTTTCTCTCTCTGTCTCGTTCTCTCTCTTTCTCTCTCTGTCTCTCTCTCTGTCTCGTTCTCTGTCTATTTCTCTCTCTCTCGTTCCCTCTGTCTCGTTCTCTCTCGTTCTCTCTGTCTCTCTAGTTCTCTCTGTCTCTCTGTCTCTCTCTCCGTCTCGTTCTCTCTGTGTCTCTCGCTCTGTCTCGTTCTCTCTCTCTTTCTCTCTCCGTCTCGTTCCCTCTGTGTCGGTGTCTCTCTCTTGTTCTCTCTAGTGTTCACTAGCGGTAGATTTATATAGCCCGACTAGCAGCTAATCAGTCATCAGAGGGGCCTGGGCCGGGCTGGTGGACGGCGTGGCTGCAGCCCTCCCAGCAGTGCTGTCAGCCAGCGGCTAATGGTCATTAGATGGACCTCTCTGTCATCAGGCGCTGATAGATGGCACATCTCTCGATGCCGTTCAACTGCAACCGCCGTCTCTCATACATCTGTCGGGGAAATAATGAGCAGCGCGCACACGAGATGACTGCTTATTACTCTTTGAGATAATGACCCTCCGCGAGTAAACATTAAACGGATATGCATAAAAAACCGAGATGGTGGGTGGCGGGGCTGCAGGCGGAGAAAGAGGCGATCGATGCAAGGCTTCGGTTCCCGCGGGCCGCCTGGCGCCGCCATGTTCCTTTTGTGTATGTGTGTGTTTCCTGCCGCTGTGCGCGTGCCACGCACACATGGCTGCGGCATCAGCGTGTGTACCGGGCCAACCTGTCTGTTGTGTTCCTCACAGTGCTGTATTGGACGGCCGAGAGTGAATCACCAGGTAAACCCGACCCCCACCCCCCCCCCCCCCCCCCCCCACCACCCTCACCTCACCTGTCCCATCGTCGTTGCCCTCCTGCCTCGCCGGCCTTGCGTCTCTAGAGCCGTGCTGCTTTGTCCCGTCAGGCGGCCCCTGTGGGGCCCTAGATCTAGAGCTGTGATGTGGTGCCAGCGGCCCCGTTCCGTCCCGACATCTCCACCCTCGCCGTCATCCGTGCGTTGGCTTGGGGGCGAGCCGACCCCCCCCCCCCCCCCCCCTCGAACGACCCCATTTTGTTCTTGTCCTTTTAAAGCTGCATCACCCATTCTGTTGTGTGGGGTTATCGGCGACGATGCTCCCAGAGTCTCAACCTAGGATCCCCTGACCAGGCACTCCCACTCTCACCGCGCTCCTCTGAGGAACGTTACTTCTAATTGGCTTTCACATCCTGCAATAGCCTTTTGTGTTGCTATGAAGCCATGGTCGGAGGACACCAAGCCAGTACATGTACACACTGCTTTATTGTACCTAGAAACAACAGTGTAATACTATTACTACTACAGTAGCTTCTTTACGCATCGGATACATGCAATTTCACAAAATCTGTATATTAGTTATCACCTTTCTTCGCCTGAGAGCGTCCTCTAGTTGGAGGGATCAGAGGATGCCTGTGCTGTGAGAGTGGATGTGTTCTGTCAGCGTATCCTGCAGCTTCTTCACCAAACCACTCCCACAGAACCCTGACAACCATAGAGCTATAAGAAACAGAGGGAGTGAACACCTGGGCTGGCCAGGAAATGTAGAGTTCTTGGCGGGCGAGTGACAACTATAGAGTGTGTGCGTTTTCACTAGAAGCAGCATAATCTAACTGCAATCTTTGGGACCCCTCTTTCCGATGACCTGCAGCCATTCTAAGTGAATGGTTAGAGGAGGTTAAAAACAGTCACTCTCTCTCTTACCTTAATTAATCTCTATGGTTAGAACCCGGGTTGGGTCCTGTTAGCATCTTGGTGTTACTGGGATGCCCTAAATGACCAGTCAACAGTCGACTTCAACTCATAGGCCTGCACTTGGGCCTTGTTGATGCATCGCCAACATTGTGTCGTTTCTAGTCTGCATTTCTTTTTGGATCAACGTTAAAGATTAAGAAATTATTTTTACATCTTATTCTGAAGAGCAAATGCCCTGAATCCTGCATCGATAATTATAGACAATAGGTTTACCTAAAGCCCTTTCTTATTTACTATTAATTAAGTGAGGGCCCCCACTAAGGGGGCCAATCATCCTACAACGTCCTCCTCTGTCTCCTCACTACAACCCTCTGCTCTCCACAGCTCCCATCGCCGCCTTCCGGAAAAAGGAAAAGCATGAGAAAGACGACCTGGCTCATGAGCGCTCACAACAAGGTCGGCCATAGTTTGTTCCAGCCAACCAGTTCCAAGGTTTTACCTAAAATCACAGATGCCCAACACAACTTACTTTAGAATCCACTCACCATGCGAATGTTCCTACTGCAGACGAGCCCCTTCACAGGCCGAGCACCCAGGCCCAGGCAGCGGAGGACATCCTGGACAAGTACCGCAACATCAAGAGGACCAGCCCCAGTGAAGGTGGGTCGTCGTGGCCTCCTACTACACCGCAGGAGCTTTGGCTCGTAGACATCGGAGGACCGTAAAACAATTGATTGTGAAGCACTCCAGAAAAGGGCTTCCACTGGTAGCAAGGCGTTGGTGGCACCAAAACCATTCTGGTCGTAGCGTTTATTTATGGCTGCACCAGTTATGACCTCCTCTTCCTTACCATCCGTCAAGTCAGTGATCCGGGGAATGAAGTGTGCGATATGTTTGGGATAATGATTGATGGGAAACGATATAATGAACAGCAAAGTGAATAAATAATGAAGAGCTCCTAAATGATGCGTAGGACTAGGAGAACTACGACTAGGCTGTGTGATTTGACTTATATATATAAATATATATAAATTATCTATCAATTATATATAATTGGTGCCGCAGATATATATGGCATCAGCGTCTTCACACATCCAACAAAACGAAAGAAGGTCAAAAGAGCGACAAGCAACGTTTGCTTTGCCTAATTAATTTTCCTGTTTCTGTCACGCTAGTCATTTTGCTTATGACTGCACCTGCAGAGCCCTCAAAACTAATTTTGGTTACAGTATTGATCAGGGAATACTGTGGGAACAGCACAATAAGCTTGATCCTTCTACATTACTTGGCAACCTAGTTAAAACAAACACCTCTGCTGGTGGACAATATAAAAAATAATATTTTTCATGTCAGATCATCCTCAGTCCCCTCCTATGATTTTAATAAATAAAATACTGCATTTAGATCACACAACTAAAGTGAAAGGTTGGATGAGGATCATTTGGTTGACGTTGGGGCCGTGTTGTTGTGATTGCCTATAATGAAGTGATCTGTGTGTGTGTGCGCGTGTGTGTGTGCGCGTGTGTGTGTCTGTTGACAGACCTGTGTGTGGAGGAGAGCGTGCACGGCTCCCCGAGGGATGACGGGCTGCAGAACATGGCTTCAGACGACCTGCTGGACTCTGCCAGCCAGACAGCGCATCAGCAGGATGCCAAGTTCTCCTTCAGGTCAGACATGTGACCGGGCCAGGGTACCGCTCACCGAGTACCGCTGGTGTGGCTCAGACTACCAGGAGTCTCACGCTACACCACCTTGGGCTCTCACTGCATCTGGTACAAAGGATTACGCTGTGGAGCTGATTTTGTTTGTTTCTGTTGATCCTTTCAGTGACGCCAAGAAGAAGCTCCGGATGGTCCTGTGTTCTGCGGACTCTGTGGCCCTGCCCATCATGGCTCCCACCACCACCAGGAACGGACTCCCGGACCACAATGACCCTGAAGGTAGACAGACCCCCTGACCACCCTGTCCCTGAAGGTAGACAGACCCCCAGACCACCCTGTCCCTGAAGGTAGACAGACCCCCAGACCACCCTGTCCCTGTAGGTAGACAGACCCCCAGACCACCCTGTCCCTGAAGGTAGACAGACCCCCGGACCACCCTGTCCCTGAAGGTAGACAGACCCCCGGACCACCCTGTCCCTGAAGGTAGACAGACCCCCGGACCACCCTGTCCCTGTAGGTAGACAGACCCCCGGACCACCCTGTCCCTGTAGGTAGACAGACCCCCTGACTACCCTGTCCCTGAAGGTAGACAGACCCCCAGACCACCCTGTCCCTGAAGGTAGACAGACCCCCAGACCACCCTGTCCCTGAAGGTAGACAGACCCCCTGACTACCCTGTCCCTGTAGGTAGACAGACCCCCAGACCACCCTGTCCCTGTAGGTAGACAGACCCCCAGACCACCCTGTCCCTGTAGGTAGACAGACCCCCAGACCACCCTGTCCCTGTAGGTAGACAGACCCCCGGACCACCCTGTCCCTGAAGGTAGACAGACCCTCTGACTACCCTGTCCCTGTAGGTAGACAGACCCCCTGACTACCCTGTCCCTGTAGGTAGACAGACCCCCTGACTACCCTGGTCCCGAAGGGAGCCAGTCCTCTAGTCTAGACCACCCTGGTCCTGAAGGGAGCCAGTCCTCTAGTCTAGACCACCGTGGTCCCGTCCCCCCCCGGTCCAGTCTCAGACACACATATTTGCTGACCATATTCAATCTACACTGAGGAAGACTGTGACGTCTAACTTTCAACATTTGCCAAAAGATGTGGGCCCCATTGGCTCAATGGGGGTCTCTCCTTCTGGCCTGTACGCCAGGCATTGGCAAGGAAAACAAAGAGAACGACACTCTGAAACGGTGTACGGCGAATTCTCAAGAGGCCGTCTTTAGTCAACAGCCATCAGTCAAACGCCGTGGCGGGTTGATCACATTACAGCGGCTCACAGAGTCGCGAGAGCCTTGTCTAATGCTCCCCCCCCCCCCCCCCCCCCCTTCCTCTGTCTGCGACGCTCCCCAGACAATGAGATCGTCTGCTTCCTGAAGGTCCAACTGGCGGAGGCCATCAACCTGCAGGATAAGAACCAGATGGCCCAGATCCAGGAGACGACGCGCTGCGTCAGCCGCTTCGACGCTCGCTCCTGCAGGAAGCTGCTGGCTGCCATCGCTGAGGATTACAGGTGAGCGCGGGGGGGTCTGCACAGGGAGGGGGGCGCTCTCTCGCCGTGCAGTAGCAGCAGCAGCAGATCCAGATCCGTGCCGCTGCGCACACTGAACGCACGTCTCCTTCAGCTGTGCGGCGCACATGTTGTCTCTGACAGCCCCCGGGGTCCTGGGATAACTGCGGAGAGCCCCGTACTCTGGCGGCACCCTACTATGTCGACGGCTGATGGTTCTATGTGTCATCCCCCCCCCCCCCCCCCCCCCCCCCAACAACAGGAAACGCACGCCGTACATCGCCTACCTGACCAGGTGTCGCCAGGGGCTGCAGACCTCCCAGGCCCACCTGGAGAGGCTCCTCCAGAGGGTACTGAGAGACAAGGAGGTGGCCAACCGCTACTTCACCACGGTGTGCGTGAGGCTGCTGCTGGAGCACATGGAGTCCAGGATGTTGGACTTCATCAAAGGTGATCCCCCTGCACGCAACGCTGGGGAACGTCTCGGAGATCTGTTCGTGTCTTCCCCTTGTTTTTACTGTTGGGCTCGTAGGCGTTTTTAGTGCATGCCATTTTGTGAACACTTTTCTCCCAAGCTGTTTGCTATTGTAAAGTGCTTGTGTTCTTGGTCGGCCCCAGAGGGAATCAAACCTCTAACCCTGGCAGTGTCAGTGTGATGCTCTGCACATTGGAGACACACAGGATTACATCAATCAGAAGTAAGAAGCTAACAAACGCATTGTTCAATCATAACGGTGTGTGTGTGTGTGTGTGTCTCCGCCCGCAGCCTTCCAGGGGTGCACGGCGTCCGACGATAAGACGGCCGCGGTGGAGGACTTCCTGCGCTACCTGTACGGCGCCATGGCGCGGGACACCATCTGGCAGTACGCCAGCGAGGACCAGCTGCAGGACGCTCAGATGGCCATTGAGCGCAGCGTCATGAACCGCATCTTCAAGCTGGCCTTTTACCCCAACCAGGACGGGGACATCCTCAGAGACCAGTGAGGACACGCCTAGCTCGGCCCCTGGCTCGGCTCCTGGCTCCCTCTGTCTAGTTTTAGAGCAGTATCGGAATACCTATGGCACCTTAATGTGTCTCCAATTAAAGTGTTCCTATAATCGTCCATATCATTTTTTTTTCGATTTTGATCTGCTCTTTGAAATATACGAGTTGTCATGTTTCATAGAAGATGTGTGTAATTACCCTCACCTGCCACTACTTTTGCCCTTTTGTACCTATTCCCTGGAGCCCCCCCACCCTCAACTTCCCCCATATATAACCGTTAATTTAGACCACCTGTGTGGCGTTTGGTTGTCCCTGGCTCATTGGTTTGTTTTTCTTTTCCCAGGCTTTTCTATGAACATATCCAGCGGCTCACCCGAGTTGTGACGGCCAATCACAAAGCTCTTCAGATCCCCGAGGTAACGATCGCTCCTCCCCTCAGCGGTTAGATGTACTCGCCCAGGATCTCCGGAGAGGTCTGACAGGATGTTCCATTAGATCTATTCGTTTGGCAGACACCTTTATCCTCGGTTACTTACAGCCAAGGCTGAGAACAATCAAAGCAGAAAATCAATATTGGAGCGAGTACCGAAATACCAAGTGCAAAAAAAAAAAATATATATCATATGGACAGACTGCAAATCATAGCAAGATGTTTGCTTTTTTTTTAAGTGCAATAGGTACGTGAGTGGTAGAGTTTTAGGGTCACAGCAGGCCCTGTTTCCACAAAGGAGATATGTCGATTCTATATCCCGTTTTGGAGTTTGACTATCTTGATTAAAAAAGGCCTCAGTTTACACAAGAGGCACCATGCGCTCTCAACCCTATCCTATCACACCCTATCAACACATAGGGGCAGTTTACCAGAGATCCACCCCTTCTGTGGTGAACCAGTTCACATTGCTCTGGAGAACGCCACAAATCATGTTTAATAATAGTCCTGGTCTGGGACTCGGACAATCGCAAGACATGGAGGCACAGCACTAGTTTTGCCGATTAATCAGCATGTGTCGCCTACTTGCTTTCTGTGAGTTAACCAACAAAGACGTGTGAGCGAAGTATGTTACTCGACAAGCCATTTGCAAGACATTCAGACTGAATGTCGCAAGCCCTGTTTGGAAGGAGGAAACTAAAAGAGGGCTGTAAAGGGGGATTCAGAATGCGAGTGTAACCAAAGCCATAGAGCTGGTGCACAGCAGCAAACACTGACCTGCCCTTGGTCCCCAGGTGTACCTGCGAGAGGCGCCCTGGCCCTCTGCACAGGCTGAGATCAGGACCATCAACGCCTACAAGACCCCGCGGGACAAGGTGCAGTCCATCCTGCGCATGTGCTCCACCATCATGAACCTGCTGAGCCTGGCCAACGAGGACTCGGTCCCCGGGGCCGACGACTTTGTCCCCGTGCTCGTCTTCGTCCTCATAAGGGTGAGTCCAGGGAGACGCACACGCATGGACGCTGACACGCACGCATATGCGCACGGATATGCACACACTGACATGCGCACACACACACACGCGTAGAAGCACGCATACACTTGTATGCACGCACACATACATATATGCACACACACACACACACACACACACACACACACACACACACACACACACACACACACACACACACACACACACACACACACACACACACACACACACACACACACACACACACACACACACTAGTTCAAACTACTTGGCAGGTGTTGGTGTTTTCTTTCTTTTTGTTTCCAGAAACACTTTTTCGCTCTCCCGTCTGCTCACCTTCGCGGGCCCACTTTACATATTTGCATATTAATGCAGGGAGTCGCCGGGCCCCATTTGCGCGGCTAACGCAGGGCCCACGCCCCTCTTCTCCTGCAGGCAAACCCGCCCTGCCTGCTGTCCACCATCCAGTACATCAATAACTTCTACGCCAGCCGGCTGAGTGGGGAGGAGTGCTATTGGTGGATGCAGTTCACCGCGGCGGTGGAATTCATTAAGACCATCGACGATCGCAAGTGAAGCAGAACCGCCACCTGTACGGGCAGACTGCGGGGCCGAGCCGGGAGACGGGGGGGGGGGGCCGGCCCAGCCAACTGCTCCCGCAGCCCCCCCCCCCCCCCTCCCCCCGGAGCCCTGGCCCCCAGCCTGCTGTGTATAGCTGTACATATCCGACAGACAATAGGAGGGGAATACAAAGCATATATGGTATAATGTATTTGTGTTGGACCACATCCAGGGCATAGACGGGGTGGGGGAGGGAAAGGCCTCCAAAACAAACAAACAAACAAGCAAACAAAAACATACTGCAAAAATAATTGGTTAATCTTCTTCCTTTTATCTCTTGTCTGATAGTTTTTTCTTCTTCTCCTTGAGTCTTTATTAGGAAATTTTGTACCCAAGGTTATTATTTGTATTATTATTATTGTTACTATTAATATAACATTAAATTGATAGAAAGGATGAAACTGATGAAAAAGGGACCACGCTTCCTCGATTTGATTCACTGGTTGTGTATTTTTTCTCTCAAAGCTGAGGTTTCAACTGCGGGTGAATGCATTGTTACTTGGGAAAGTTGAGTAGAGGGTGGCTCACTGGAGGAGTTCAGTACTGGAGAGCTCATTTCATGATCACTATGCTTCTCATACCGCTAACCAGCCATATAAGGGCAGCTCGTTGACTTCAACATGAAACCGGTCACTTTCTCTATTCCCTAAAAACACCCCACTTTGAGTTAATTTGGAAACAAGGACCCTAATATTTATATTAAATAAATGTGTTTATTTCTTCATTTCTTTTTAATGCTTCCTTTTATCCTTCATAAGGAGGTGAAATACTTTTCACGTCTGTTTTGAAGATTCCTGAGCCAACAAAAGATTTTAGATGACTTGCTTTTTAAAAAAAGGTGCCAATATACAAGGGCAGTCTGGGACCGCACCTGTTGACGCAGTGGAGGGCAGATCACTGGTGCGGGTTAGAAACAGGGTCAGAACCGGAAACGGAAAGTAAAAAGTGGTGCCTTTTATGGCAGACACTGTGTTAGCTCCGTAGATATAGCGTTTAGCCAGCTGTACATTGAGTTGGTGAGGTCGGGTAAGATCCCAGAACATTAACTATAATCCACTCCAGGAACAGCTTCATACAGTTCACTGAAACGATTTCAGCCCAAACCTCAATGTGCAATTGAGGTGCAAGTTAGAAGAATCTTCGCTCTGATGCTGGGAGATCCTACCTTAAGGTGGACCCAGATACCCCGCCCCCTTCATGTCCGCTTGAGATTCCCACCATTCCATTGGCTAACAGCAGAGTCATCAATTCTCTTTTGCACTGTTCAGAGGTTAGCTTTAAGTTCCTCAACATAGCACCTTGTACTCGTGGTGCAATGAGACCTGCTGGTATAGAAACATTGGATGTATCAAACTGCTGTGACGCTAGTTCCGATCAACCCTTTATGCGCAAGTGTCTGAACAAAGTGGGTGGGTGTGCGACCTCTGACCTCGCGGAGAAGTGACACGATGGGGTTGTGATGATAGAGCTCTCTACCTCCTCAGAAGTTCAAGAAAGGGACTCCTCTTTGTGCACTTATGTTTTCTTTTTCATTGTTATATGATACTTATACATTGAATTTTTCCAGCCCGGTGTTCTGGTGTACTTTGGAGCTCAAATACCATTGTATCATGTGTTAGTAGTATCTGTGATTAACCTGTGATTACTAAACTCATTCTCCCCCTGAAGTCCGCTGCGTCTGTCACGTACACAAGTGTGCCATTCATATGATATAGTTTTGGATATTTCATTACACTAATCGCTAAATGACCGGACAGCACAATATTCAGTAGGATAGAGAAGAGCATATAATCAACACTATTCAACTGTTAGTGATGTGCACGTGTGTGTGGGCGTGTGTGTGCTAGGGCGGTTGTTCTCTCAGTGCACTGGTCAAGTGGGCGTGTGAGAAGATGTTGTATTGACTGGCCGTTTGACCCTCTCTCTGGTCCTGCATGATGTCATGGAGCGGTCTGTACATCCTCTCTCATGGTAACAGTACAATAGGATTAGTATCTGACACCGAGCAGTAATGGAGGCTGGGAGGAGGACACTGAGCCCTCGGCTGATGCCTTTGGATCAGCTGACAACCGGTGGCTGGTGGCTGTTGGCTCAATGGATGTCCCGCTCTCCTTCTTAACACGAGGAGAGCAGCGCTGTCCCTGGGACTTGGATTGCCTTCACAGCCGCAGTCATCTGACAGGAATATAATGTTTGTAAATCCAGCAGTGATTTAAGTAGATTAAGGATGTGACTGGTTGTTACCCTTTGCCCCTTGAATTAAATGAGTTATTCACATTTACAGGTTACTTGACGATTAAAAAAAGAAAGCTAGAAAGGGTTTTCCCACACTTTGGTTGAAAACATGAATGTGTGGTTTATATCCCAGTCTTTTCCTGATAAAGAGTATGGACTAATAGATGCAGCCAGCAGCGTTGCATACGGAGAGAGCATCTCTATAATGATGCTGCTTACATGTGGATGTAATGACACTTCAATTAGACTATACCAAATCTGATTAAATTATTTAAAATTATATTAGATAATAGCACCTGGCTATTGTTTCCATGTTTTCTCTGACAAACGAGCTGCCCACGGCTGTTAATGGTGACCCGACCGAAGCAGAAAGAATTGAGACGTTTGACGCCGAGGAGTCTTAAGGCGGAACCCAGACGCACGTGACAGTGTCAGCAGCTGTAATTTAGCATTGATTGTATGCAAACCGGCCAGATGTTTTTGCTGTGGCGTGACTAGATGGGCTGAAAACATCTGTTCTGAAAGCTTTACCCTTCTCCCCGTGCTCTGCCGTTTCCCCGTGTACAATTTGAGTTCAAAGGCTGGGTAGATAAATGCATTTTACATTTTTATCTTAATTTAAAGATGGCTTGCACACATATATGGTCCGGGATAAGGCACTTTGTCATTACTGTGAAGAATGCATAATTCTTTGAAAATAAAAACAATAAATGAAGCAAAAACGTTATTGGTTCTGTGTTTAAAACATCTCTCTGATGCTGTTTTGAGAACTTGTACTCATTTTTCTGAATAATGTCACTCACCTGAAGCCTACATTGGTGTGCGGTGGAGGTCAACGCAACAGCTCATCATACAACTGCCATGGAAATGCCCGCCAGCGGCGGAGTCACTCCAAGCTAGCAGCTACAAATAGCAACCTCTCTGCTAACATTTAATTACTGCCGACGTGTACGGTGGTTCTTAATTGGCGATATCCCCTCACATGCATCTCTCCTTACTGTACTCATCGCCTACCCCTCAGCTAATAGCCTTTCTTCTCTCCGACCTCTCGGCGGGCGCCTCGTGCCGCTGATGATCTCCAACGATCCACTCAAATTCAAATAATGGCGCGAGTGGTTATTTAAAGCTGCTGTATGTTCCACGGACTGCCCTGTACCTGATTTAAAATAATCTGCTCTACACCTGATTTAAAGATAGGTTCTTATACTCTATTTTTGTCAAGGATGTGGCTTTGGCCGTTTTTCGGCGGCCTAAAGTAGCATTTAAAAACTATTATAGGCCTATTTAAATAAAATTACATAGCCTATAAATGCGTTATGGATGTAATTAATAAAAGCTCAGCTAATACATTTACTTAACATAGTTTGACTAATATAATTAATTATTTAATCTTGATCCAGTCGGTGGATGATTTTGGTTTGCGTTTATTTGACGCTACTGTTCCGTATTGTTGTCCTTTTGCCCTGAAGACACAAACAGCCCTGCAACTCATCTGCAGCTCATCCTGCAGCTGATCCCAGATGGCCGTGAAACAACAGATGATCCGTCCAGTAGTGCTGCTGCATGATTTCATACACAGGTCTGCAGCACGACGCTTAACTGTGACGGTCCTGACTGCATATCAGTGCCCGTTTAAACAGCTCACTCACCACCCAGGTAAACATGACCAAGCAGACCAGTGCGCTGAACATAGTAGTTACATTATATCAAATGTATGAAGTCTAACAACAATAAAGAAAATAACTTCAGCAATACTAGTAATTATCATATCGTCATGAGATTAATGTTTTAAAGTGTACCTGGTGTAATGTTGAGACCGCGTCGTGCTGGCTCTCTCCTGCAGATGGCAGACGCGCCATTCCGGGCGACGCTCCTCGGACGCAGCGGACAAAGAACCGCGTTCACGTTAATATCCACTGGACTCGCTGGATGCGTTTTTATTTGAGAAACTAGCCCGATTAAATTGAACAAGTTAAAACATTTTTCAATAATAAGCCTTATTTATAATAATCATAATAACAGCGATATTTGTTTATATTAATAGTAACATTATATATTAATAATAATAATAATATTAATAATAGTATCGCCCTGTTTTGAGCTTGAATATCAAAATAACATATTTTAAATGATAAACCTAAATTTAAATCGAATATGCATTTCGGACAAACTTCGACAGATACTACACTTCTACACTCCAGAGTCAAATGTTAACTCAGACTTCACAGCAAGATCGCATCATGATGGTAATGATGGGTTTTTTATGCCCATGCACAAAAGTATATGCACACACACTACAAGGGAGAGCTTTTCCTCATCCTGATGGTGTGTGTGTGTGTGTGTGTGTGTGTGTGTGTGTGTGTGTGTGTGTGTGTGTGTGTGTGTGTGTGTGTGTGTGTGTGTGTGTGTGTGTGTGTGTGTGTGTGTGTGAGAGAGTGTAAGGGACAGAGAGGGAAAGAAGGAGTATCCTATTGAAGGAAATCTACAAAGGATAAAAAAACAACAACACGTCCATTACATTACGAAGGGGGGGGGGGGGTCTAAATGAACAAAATGTCAAATCCACATATTAAAACTTAAATTGGAATAGCCGCAAGGAAACTGGGAGACGGGGAGATTAAAACTCAGAGGGATGCCGGGGCACTCCAGCCTGCTGTGGTTGTACTGGGAGGGATGGAAATAGAGAGACAGATCTCTCCTAGTTAGCTCAACACACAAACACTGTGTGTGTGTGTGTGTGTCTGTCTCTGTGTGTGTGTGTGTGTGTGTGTGTGTGTGTGTGTGTGTGTGTGTGTGTGTGTGTGTGTGTGTGTGTGTGTGTGTGTGTGTGTGTGTTTCTTGGGGGCACGGATTGAGATATAAAGTCGATGCCAACGTTTCAGAGTCGATGACTTTGTCCAAACTTGCCTCTATTCATTATGAAAGAAAAGTTGGGGCCGAAAAGGATTCTATTATGGCGAATGCCTCATATCGTTTCATAAGCTTACTTCCATGTCCATTTTATAAAATCAATCTTAGTAACGTTTGTCCATTGTTACATCCCTGTGTGGTGTGTGTACACAATAAAAAAACACCCTATGTTTTTCCCTGCTTCCTCTATTGTGCACCACAATCGCATCAATTAGTTAAAACTGTCAGTGGGGAGTGTGCTTCTCAGGCCACAGCGTGCCTTCCAGATATGATGCTTGTGTCATTAGAAAGGAACAGTTTTCATAGGCACAGCTAATTACCTGCGAGCAAAAGAGTGGGTGGGTGGTGGCATCAGGCAGCACCGTGCAAACGGAACAAGAACTGGATGCACTTAGCCTTAGCACGTTAATGGCACCAATCAACAGCCAATTACCTTGACAAGTGCAGGTGTACCCGTGCCACGCGGCCCTTTGGTACATTTCCATAAATACAGCCATAAACGTCCCTTTTTTTATTGTACATGCATTTTCTGTCACATTTGCAATTAAGCGCTATTGTTAGCTAAGTGTCAACTGAGGTACAAATTGATAAGTCTCCCCATGGGGCAAGTGTTGATACGTTCAGAGCCTTCGCCTCTCTCTCCAGAACCACAGGAC
Source organism: Gadus chalcogrammus (assembly GCF_026213295.1). Lineage (NCBI taxonomy): Eukaryota > Metazoa > Chordata > Actinopteri > Gadiformes > Gadidae > Gadus > Gadus chalcogrammus. Next base: position 18,805,725 of record NC_079417.1, read on the forward strand.
TACTAAGCACAGGGAAAGTTTTAAGAGCTCTCACTTCTTTTTGTTGATTTAAAAGAAAGAATTAAAGCAAGTTCTGTTCGATTTGTCAGGTCGCTGGTAGATAGTGTTGTTTTACACGGGAAGGATTTGAGTGTTAGCTCTTGGCATGAGTCTGTGTTTGTTGTGTGTGTTTTTGCAGCATGCTGCTGATGCTGATTATCCCTGTCATGTGACTGCAGTCAGGGCCCTCTGCTTACTACCGGCCCCGACACATCCAGGGCAGGCACTGGAGAACCGCACTGTACAAATCAGGCACACACGCATGCACGCACACACACACACACACACACACACACACACACACACACACACACACACACACACACACACACACACACACACACACACACACACACACACACAAACATCATTGGCACAACATACACGGATGAGGCACAAAACATTTTATTTGAGTGGTGTATCCATTGTCGTGATTACAAAACTCATACCAGGTGATGGTATGAGTTTTACTGCAAATTCCTCCATGACACTGCCCCACCCACACACACGAACACACACACCGGTTCAGAACACGGTTCAGGGCCCTGGGAGAGGCGTCTGGCAACATGCCCGATCTACAAGTGAGCTGTCCTATCGCTGACATCAAGTGAGCTGAGGATGTCATGTCTTCATCTTGTGATAGTTCAATCCCCCTTTCAGGAGGGATCAAGCTCTGTGTCGCTGCGGAGGGAGAGAGAGTGGAAGAGAGAGAGAGAGAGAGAGAGAGAGAGAGAGAGAGAGAGAGAGAGAGAGAGAGAGCAAGAGAGAGGGAGAGAGGGAGACCGAGAAGATAAGTGTGGTGGATCATGCTAGCTTTCGGGGACGTTTGATAAAAAACCCATGTGACACAGAAGGCTTCTAATAACGCCATCACATGATCACAGAAAAGAGTCTCAGGGTTCTGCACGTGGTTTATTTGTTTTTTGATGGCTCGGTTATCCTACCGTTATACATAACGGCAGAATGTCTGCTGCCTTGAAATAATCAACTATAGACGACTCGGCGAAAGTCTTGGAAATAATAAGTGGATCTGTGAGAGGAAAGCTGTTTCCATCAAGGGGGGAGGGGGAGATGAGTGGAGTTGGGGAGGGCACCACCACCACAAGGATCGCGGTGATTATCAAGCTAACTATCTCTTCGGGTGGTGAGTTCCACTGCTGTCGTGATCTCAGCAGCTGGGAGGAGGGGCCGATCCAGGGCTGCTGGGAGGATGGAGATGAAGTGTGGACTGAAGACAGCCACTGTGTTCATGGAAAAAAGTCTTTCAGGATATTTACATTTTGTTTAAAACGGGGCTAGTGTGGTTAAGTGGGAGGAGTGGTGATAAAAAAACTGCTTTTCAGAATACAAGATAAATATTTACTTTTTTATTAGAATGGATACATACTTAAGTGAAATCAAATCAGATATAATATTGCAGAACTTGCAAACATGTATGGTTTAGATAGCATGAGAATATCGCCACTTTTTTTCAATCGCTTACACAATAAAATGACACTTGAAGTAGAATTAATGAAACTGACTGTCAGAGGGCAAAACCTCAGCTCTGGTCTCAAACTCTGAACACATTCACTGCTTTCAACCCAATTTGCAATTCAACATGGCAGCTTTTGTGACGCTGCAAACGGTTCCCTACATACAACCAAGGAATCGGACATAATCTCACTTATTTGGCTTTTCAAAAACACTTTGATTCAAAATTCTGCACCCGCTGTATGTTTCCATGTAACCAACCATAGGTAGGAGAGGCTGCAGAGAAGAGTCCAGCCCAGCCTGAGCACATGTACTGGTGGCTCCGTCATCCTGACACAGAAAATAATTCAGCACTCCACTGATCAGCTGTGGGACAGCTAATAACAGCAGTTGTATGTAATGTAATAATAATATTGACCAATCACTGTATTTTTGTTTATTATAAAGGTTTGAATGTTCAATAAAGCACAGGAAGCAGCAATAATCGTATTTCGGGGAAATAATGCAATTAGACTCAGAGGGAATCAAAGCCACATCATGAGGGGACGACACAATTCAACAACATCTGGCCGCTTCACAGGGTTCCTCTGGGGAGAACTTCCGTGAATCAGTATCTGAGACATGCAGATGCTGATGTGAGTACAACTTCCGTGAATCAGTATCTGAGACATGCAGATGCTGATGCGAGTACAAGAATGAGTACAATGCACCACACTATGTTATTTTATATCGACGGACTTTGGGAATCTTTTCTTGTTCTGAGAGAGCAGAGGAACTGGATGCTACTGGGATCCCACTCAGGTGAAGTGTCATGGATAAGGCTTCCTATAAGGGAGCATATGAAGGAACGTCAGGGGTCATAGAGCCGTTGATGAAACATGGCCGTAACATCTCAATGTGAGGGGCCATCGAACATAAAGGTGTCCTCCAACGCCACGCCAACCTTGATCAATCCAACACAGCAAGCTGATGTTTCTGGACGTACTGCATAACATGTTGATACCAGCAGACCATTTGGATGATGCAGAGCCGCAAAGACAAGTAGTACGGTACAATGTCAGCTGCAATGGTGCAGCGCTGGTCCAGAACTGGGTGGTTGGCCAGTACCTACAATCTCTTCTTCTTTACCTTCCACCCTACACTCCATACCTCAATCCATTTGAAGAGTTATTGTGAACGCATTACTACTTTTTTCAGGATGTTTGAGGTTTGTTGTGAATTGTGCTTTAAGTTCTTAGAAAATGATCCCTGTCTTAGGGCTGTTATTTAGCAATTCAAACCTATTTGAATTGTGTCGGATTAACATTTTAAGCAATATTGCACATTGCATTTTTGCATGTGCAACATTATCCATTGTTGTTGTGTACTTGCAGCTGTTATATGTTACACTAAATGAACAGTTAATTTTCAGATACCGTAACAACAATAAACATCTAACAGCATCATAGAATATGTCAGCCCTCTCTCTCTCTCTCTCTCTCTCTCACTCTCTCACTCTCTCTCTCTCTCTCTCTTCCCCCTCTCTCCATCCCCTCTCTCTGTCGTTTGCCCTCAAGCTCCTAACCTTGCTCTACTTGACTCCTGAACCATTGGAGAGTCTGATTGCTCTGGTCTCTCCTTCTCCACCTGTTCTGCTCTGCCACAAAGGCTCATATACGAGACGCCGTTTCCCCAGACCAACCCCTTCCACGTTATAATACATGAAGTCATGCCTGAAAAGTAACAAAAGGTAGAAATATAAAAGCAGCCAAGTGTTCTAACGTCTAATGACAGGTTGTGACCGTATGAATGACCCTGTTTAAACACTGAGTATATATATATATATATATATATATATATATTGAATAGCAGTATAATTATCTGAGGTTTTCGAAATCCAAGGCCTGAGTCGATACACTTTGGTGTATCCGCTTGGCTTCGCTTGGTGGTAAACACTGCGGCTGCTTAACAATTCATATTAATCACTTCTGAAATGACATCAATAAAGCAGCCCAATGGAAAAATGGCAATTAAGCACTTATTGGCCCTAACGTGATCGCTGTTGTCAGAGGTCACGCGTCAGCCATCAATGCATGCTTTTTTGTGTGTATGTGAGTGTGTGTGTGTATGTGTGCGTTTATGTGTGTGTGCGTTTATGTGTGTGTGTGTGTGTGTGTGTGTGTTTGTGCGTGTGTGTGTTTGTGTGTGTGTATGTGAGTGTGCGTTTATGTGTGTGTGTGTGTGTGTGTTCGTTTTTCTGTGTGTGTCTGTGTTTGTGTGTGTGTTTGTGCGTATGTGTGTATTTGTTGTTATGCCTGTGTATGTGTGTTAGTACATGTTTTTGTGTTTGTGTGTGTGTGTGTGTGTGCGTATCATGGCACTTGGGCTCCACCTGCCTCTGTTCTTTTATGACAAGTGATGGCACAGTTTGACCATACAAGGAGAATGGGAAGCCGGGGCCCACTCCGTGGTGGTGTTGTTCCGTCGCTGCGGGGAAACCCCTGGCTCTCCATCACTCTGTCACCGCCACGCACCGCTGCTCCCCCACAGAGCTCTCCACAATGCTATATATTAATTAAGAGCCTTCACAGACCATAATGCACGGCCCGTCCGGCCGCCTTCCACTGTCAGACGGCATTAGGAGGCGCGCGAGAGGCGATCTCAGAGAGGTGGAGGAGGAGGTGGTGTCTGTTGGGCGGGGGTGGTGGTGGTGGTGGTGGAGACGCCTCCCTCAAGAATGTAATCTCCCTGACGTTACACGGTGCAGCCCCTAAACTGATAAATTGCAGATTAAATGGCGGCCACACTCCAGTCCCCTACCCCCCCCCCCCCCCCACTCTCCTCCCTGTTGCCTTCACACAGGGCTTCTTTTGTGTTGCCACTCGCTGCTCCTCGGCCCGTCAATTGGGCCTAATCGGCAGAGGTACTAAAACACCAGGTCCTGACAGAGGCAGATCAAGAATGATGAACATCTCTCAAAGGCAAGGGGTTGGTGCCCCTAACTCTGCTGGAAGGCACCGCATCACTTATGCAGAACTCGGAGGCGCGCCCCGGCACCCAGGAATTATGCCCGCTGACAGGAGATGCATGAGGTGCGCCCGGTGCGGGGGCCTTGACAAGTGATGGTTAACTGCACCAGCGGTGACCCCCGCAACACACAAGGATACGGCTGCTTATTAATGGAGGAGCATCCGTGTCAATAAGCTCTGCTTTTGGGGCGGGGTCCGGAGCCACGCGTCGGGCTGCAGCGCCGCGCGCCAGGGGACAACGCGTCCACTGGATGGGGGCTTTTAATAAACACGCACCGATGCACGCACGAACACCCGCAAGCGAGCACACACGCACGCACGGGCACATGAATGTACGCACGCACGCAAGCAAACCCACGCACACGCACGCACGCACGCATGCACACGCACGCTTGCACGCATGCACGCATGCACATAGACACACACACACAAATGCACATGCACACGAACACACACACACACACAAGCACACACGCACACAAAAGTCGTGAATATAATTATGAATAGAAAGATACTCTGACCTCCCATGTGTCTCACACAAACGCACAAACACACAAACAGACGATGATGAACGGATGAAAAAGTCCTGCAGTCCTTTTGGACTTTTTCCTGCCATAGATTAGCCCATATACCATCTGGCAAAGTAGAAAATAGAGGTGAATATTAATCAAATTATATACTTGTGTGTTTAATTATTCATATGTTTCTGTTTCCCTTAAGAAACCTTGCCTGCGGTATGGGGTGGAGGTTTGTGAGCAGCCAGATCCATACACACCAACACAAAGGCATAAGCCATTAAAATCCTAAATGCATGTTGCTCTTGTCGTCTATGGAAATATTTGCAATGTATATTCTAATTTTTCCGAATAAATTAGGCAAGGATGCATTCTCATGTAAATTTATTCAAGGCGAAAGCAAGAGAGAGCGTGGGGGGTGCGGTTAGATCTGCCCCGATTATGCATAATTGTAGTATTGTAGCCTTCATTTCTACATCTAGCTGTGTATTGCCTGGTCATTAAATTCTAAAATAATGGCAACCACGCTCTTCTCCATCCTAATTGCCCCTTCCTTGCAAATGCCTTCCCTGAGACAATATGATGAAGTGCACTGTAGGATGTGTTAATAAGATGGCATTTTCTAACCCACCCAGACGAAGACGAAGAAGAAGATCTCTCTATTCAGAGAGCATTTCCCTTCTGCACGGTCCACACACAGTCTTCATCCGTATCTTGTGTTCTTTTTATCCTGACATATCCTTCGAACGTCTGTCTGTCTGTATGTGTCTCTCTCTCTCTCTGTGTCTCTCTCTGTGTCTCTCTCTCTCTCTGTCTCTCAGTGAAGTCATGGCAGGCAGCTGGGCGAGTCACGCCGGAGTTAACCCTTGACCCCTGCTTAACAGGATAAAACGGGGACTTTCCGCCCTCAGCCTCGACTCATCACAATATGCATGATGAGAATCAAAGGAGTGCGTAGGCTCATTAACGCGGCATGTCTTTAATCCATACAGGGGTCAGAGGGAGAAGGCGTTTGAAGACTGCCTGTTCTTAATGAAATGCAACGTGTTACCTAATTGCGTGGCCGCCATGGTGTGAATAACAAACGCTGAACATACGCAGAGTATACATTTAAAAAATATAGCGTCCCTCTCCGCGAGCGCCGGCGCCAGTGGCGGGAGCAGGTGGGACGGGTGGGGGGAGATGGCGTCAGTGTTTTTTTTAATGTGTGAAAAAGGGCCGGTCCATCGCGCTCTCTCTCTCTCTCTCTCTGAACAACACACTGTGCTGCACCCCCATTACTTTCAATTTGGCCCGGTATGAGCGTCCATTAAACAACAACAACAGCCAGCATAATAAACACCTCACAAAGAGCCGAATGACAAACCAAAAACACCCCTCGCTCCCCAGGTGCGACCGTATCCCTGTGGCGCTCTCGTTCCCGGGACCGTACCTGAGAATAACTCGGGCGGAGGCGGAGCGCGTGACAGATGGTTAACGTAATGTGTGCAAAGTGCACCCTGGTGGTCTGCGTGGAGTAGTGGACTCACCGGTGGACTCTCTCCACTGGGCTGCTCCTGGTCTCAGTGTCCACCTCCCCCCTCCACCTCCCCACTGACTCCTCTGTGCTCCTCCTCCTCCTCCTCCTCCTCCTCCTCCTCCTCCTCCTCCTCCTCCTCCCAGACTCTCACCTCTCTCCCTACAGTGGCTCTGTGCTGCCTCTGACGTATAGCCATGCCTCAGCCTCCTGTATCCGTTAAGAGCAGAAATTAATGACAAGCACAAAGCTGCTCATTTATAATTGCTTCATTATACCGTTGTGTTCTCCTGACAATAATAGTGTTGCTGCTGTTTTTCTAATTATGGTAGCTTCTTCTTTTTTTTTCGCTCGTTATCAAGGACTTCAGGTAATTGTGGTGAAAATAATGACTCTCTCTCTCTCTCTCTCTCTCTCTCTCTCTCTCTCTCTCTCTCTCTCTCTCTCTCTCTCTCTCTCTCTCTCTCTCTCTCTCTCTCTCTCTCTCTCTCTGTCTTGCTCCCTCTCCATCTCTCATGGGTTGCTCATCACAAACAGTCTCAGTGCAACACAGAGCCTTATCAAGGAGTTGTGTGTGTGTCTGTGTGTGTGTGTGTGTGTGTGTGTGTGTGTGTGTGTGTGTGTGTGTGTGTGTGTGTGTGTGTGTGTGTGTGTGTGCGTGCGTACGTGCGTGCGCGTGTGCGCGGGACGCCTTCTTAAAGCCGACTCCATCGTGTGCAGCTCCTCCTGGCTGTGGCCTCCGCCTCTTTAATGAGCTACTTGTGTTCCGAGCGTTTAACTCAGAGGTTGACGACAGCGCGGAGATAAAGTAAATCTCAGCTGCATCTGAAGAACAAAAGAAAACATCACAACGCATCGCTTAATTATTTGTATTAATATAAATATTCAGGGGTAAAAAGATAGAGGAGCCCCTCAAACCGGGATAGTGGAATGGCGCATTCGGAGACGGCCCTGGGTGATAGCATCAGTAATAACGGCGTCTGGCCGCCGTGATTGCGTACAATGGAGGGGAGATTAGCGGGGCGTGTCAGGGCAGCCCGACCGGAAATGGCCGACGGCATGATGAGTATGAAGGGATAACAGTGGGTGTGGGGGTTCTCCCTACTGTCACATCCTTTTGGAGGAAGAATCACCGATGTGGGGAATAACAATCGTGGTAATAATACAAATAATAATAAAATTAATAATAATAAGATGCTCTCTATGAGTATTATAAACACAGAAAAAGAAAAAGGCAGAAAATAAACTCTTGGTTTTTCTGTCTTTCTTTTCGTTTTTTGCTCTGCCGTTGCATCACAGAGCTCAGCGCGGTCTCAGAGGCGGGATTAATTAGCTGCTAAGAGAAAGCTGCCAGTGGGGGGGGGGGAGGGGGGACACACACTTTGGAGGGGCTCTGAACTTGGCTAATTATCAGGTAGGCTGTAATTTAGTGCGGACCCTGGAGGCCCCTGATGAGGGCCGCACCAACGAAGAAGAAAAGAAACAGGAAGAGGGAATAGGGCATGTGAGAATAATGTTGAGAATAATGACGATTATACAACAACAACATTATTGTTAATAATAATATAACTAAATAATTACAATATTGTTTGCAGTAGGATGAGCAGTGGAAGCCAAAGTACCACATAGAGATGCAATCAGTCATCCTTTGCCTGCGTCTGTGTGCGTGCGTGCGTGCGTGTGCGCGCACATTTCTTGTGACACATCATTGAAGGTAGGAAAGGTATGGGTGAACATATTGGCCGTGCTGGTGAGGGCGGAGGAGAGAGAGAGAGAGGGAGAGAGGGAGAGAGGGAGAGAGAGAGAGAGAGAGAGAGAGAGAGCGCGAGCGAGGGAACAGGACGTAGTATTACTCAGTACGGTGACCGAGAGCGCAGGGTGGATGTCATCTATTTGCAGGAGTATGAGCCTGACAGGGACTGTGTTTAGCAGATTCCTATCCCACATGCATCAAATTATGATCCTGAAGTGGCCCAGACGAAAGGGAAGGTTGAATTGCCGTTGACCTGAGTGAGCTAAAATGACATAGATTCAGACAAATAGAGCTCTGAGCCAAGCACGGGGAAAACAAAGATGGATGTGCCGTGGCAAGGCGTCCTAGCACACACACACACACCCACACATACACACTCTCACACACAGGCGCTCTCACACTCTCTCTACGTTTGATGAGTGCAAACTTTTGACGCGCCACTCTAGAAACATCATTCAAGTCTATTGCTGTCGGAGTTGATTTCCATTTCAATGTGCAAAGAAAGCACAACTCAGAGCACTCGGTAGCTCCATAGAGCCAACTTCACCCACTTTAAAGGGTTTGTAACGGTGCAGACACAGGAATCCCCTGAATCTCTTCAGCTCCTCTCAGAGTGGCTCACTTTATGAAGAGGGGGGGTGGGGGGGGGGAGCTCCAAAATATTGGTGTTGTCGACCAGGGCGGTGTCCGGGATTCCCCCCCCCGATTCAGAGTCCCGGAAAGAGAGTCCCCTGTGTGTGTGTGTGCGTCATGTGTGTGTATCATGTGTTTGTATGTGAGTGTGTGTGTACGTGTGTGTGTGTGTGTGGGCGTGTGTGTGCGGTTGTGTGTGTGTGTGTGTGTGTGTGTGTGTGTGTGTGTGTGTGTGTGTGTGTGTGTGTGTGTGTGTGTGTGTGTGTGCGTAGGCATCACTGGGGGCGCAGCGTCCAATATGCACGGCCGAGCGCATTGAGAAAAGAGAGCACTTGTTCCTCACTCGCTCTAATTGTTCCACAGAGACTCGTGGAATTGGAATCTAAGTGGAATTCCAGGCTCAGACTCAAACGCCCGATACCACCATTAACCCAACCCCCCCCCCCCCTCCACCCTACATCCTCTCTCTCTCTCTCTCTCTCTCTCTCTCTCTCTCTCTCTCTCTCTCTCTCTCTCTCTCTCTCTCTCTCTCTCTCTCTCTCTCTCTCTCTCTCTCTTTCTGTCTATCTGTGTCTCTCTTTCTGTCTGTCTCTCTCTCTGAGGGCCTGAGGGGTGGGGGTGGTGCGGGGAGCCTCTTGATTGGGCCCTGTCTTCATCCCGGGCATCCTCTGGGCTGAGGGAGTGGGGGGATGGGGGAGGAGGGGGGCGTGCCGAGGTGTTAGGCTTTATTAGCTCCTCCTCAAGCCAGGAGCACCTCGGGGAGGTCAGACGCTGATCGTTAAAAATCTATTGTGACTCGTGTGAAAAATGAATAAATGAGCGCATTATTCGCTCTCTCCGACGCCGCTGCCGTCGCCTGTTTGTCCAATCAGGCGGCGCCGGCGGTGGGCCAGGCGGGCCGCGGCTGACGGGCTCGTTTTATTTAGGCTCTTTCTTGCAGTCTTTTCCGCGGCGGGTCTGTCAGAGGAGTTTAGACGCGTAATGAACAAAGCGGCGGTGATCTGAAATATAATCCCATTACACTGATGAAATTACAAAGGCGGCGAGAGTTCACAAATCACACTCATTGTTTTGCAGCGTGAGTGATGCCCCCTCTGGGGGGAGGGGTGCGGTGGCGGCGCCGGTGAGTAGTGACAGCGCTGGGAGAGGGGTGCGGCGGGGAGCTGAGGCGTGCCACCCCCCCCCCCACCCAACGCCGCCACCATGTGTGTGTGTGTGTGTGTGTGTGTGTGTGTGTGTGTGTGTGTGTGTGTGTGTGTGTGTGTGTGTGTGTGTGTGTGTGTGTGTGTGTGTGTGTGTGTGTGTGTGTGTGTGTGGGGGGAGGGTACTTCTCACCTCCGCTGCCCGTTGCTGTCGGTGGCTTAGAGGACGTAAAGCTGAACCCAGGCATTAGTCACCGGGAGGACATACCTCCCCACCAGACCTCCACTCAAGCCCCCCCAACGCCCAGTCCCCCCAACGCCAAGGACCCCCGGCCTGGACCCACAACACTCCTGACACCCTGAACCCCAAACACCCTGGACCCCCAAAGTCCAGGAACCCCAACACCCAGTACCCCCAAGGCCCTGGACCCCCAAGCAAAGGACCCCCGGCCTGGCTGGATGACGCTTGGCCTACCCTGGACCACACAGACCCTGTCCCTGGACCCCTGGAGGAGAACCAACCAACGTGTAAGGAGATAGAGAGAGAGAGAGAGAGAGAGAGAGAGAGAGAGAGAGAGAGAGAGAGAGAGAGAGAGAGAGAGAGAGAGAGAGAGAGAGAGAGAGAGAGAGAGAGAGAGAGAGAGCAAGGGAGAGCAAAATAGATGGAGAGAGAGAGAGAGAGAAGCTGCCCTGAAGCTATTTCTGAACTCAAAAGTGGCGTTCCAATTAGAAGAATCTCTCATCTGACATGAACCTAATGAAATATAAGAGGACTTCTGAAGTTAAACATTTCATTTGGAAAAAGACTAAAATAGTTTTTGTGTCTTATCACTTTAAAACCTTACAAATATTCACCCTACCTCATAAAACCAACCCATGAAAAAAAGAGACAAGACTATTAATTATCCTTTCATGTGCGTGCATCTTACATTCAGTCCTAAGGATGCAGAGTTTTAAGTGCAGAGACGATTTCCTTTGATGACTCCCTTTGATAAGAAGACTGCTACCAGTTAGGCCTATGGCGAGAGAGAGAGAGAGAGAGAGAGAGAGAGAGAGAGAGACAGGGAGGGAGCGTGAGGGAGGGAAAGAGAGAGGGAGAGGGAGAGGGAGAGAGAAACACAGAGAAACAGAGCGAGTGAAAAGTTGTAATAACTGCAGAAAAAAGGTTGGTAACTTCTGTTTTGCTTTCCTACTGCTTTAATTGGGGGCCTCACATGCCCCTTAAACAACATCATATGAAGCTAATAAGACTTAAAAAGTACATCTGCCTCTAAAATGCTTACCATTTTTAACGCTAATGAACTACGGCGTGCAGTGGAGATTGCAAGCGGCGGGGAGACCTCCAGTATATTATGGAGAATTCCCCCGCTGCACCGACGCTCATAAAACACGCTTGACGACAGGAACTTGTATCTGGTTATTCCTGTTTAATTGGAGCCGCTGAGTGATGCAAACTAGCTTTTAATGCCCTCCCCTGCTGCTTGCTGCACGCAGCAGTGGCGATGGCCTCCCTCCCTCTCACTTCCTCTCGATGCCCTCCCTCTCTCTCCCTCCCTCTCTCTCCCTCCCTCTCTCCCTCCCTCTCTCTCACTACCCTCCCTCTCTCTCCCTCCCTCTCGCTGCCCTCCCTCTCTCTCCCTCCCTCTCTCTCCCTCCCTCTCTCAACCTCCCTCTCTCTTACTCCCTCTTGCTGCCCTCCCTCTCTCTCACTCCCTCCTCTCCCTCCCTCTCGCTGCCCTCCCTCTCTCTCCCTCCCTCTCTCTCCCTCCCTCTCTCAACCTCTCTCTCTCTTACCTCCCTCTTGCTGCCCTCCCTCTCTCCTCCCCTCTCTCTCACTCCCTCTCGCTGCCCTCCCTCTCGCTGCCCTCCCTCTCTCTCCCTCCCTCTCTCTCCCTCCCTCCTCTCGCTGCCCTCCCTCTCTCTCTGTCTTCCCTCTCTCCCTCCTTCCCTCCCTCTCTCTCCCTCCCTCTCTCTTACTCCCTCTTGCTGCCCTCCCTCTCTCCCTCCCTCTCTCTCACTCCCTCTCGCTGCCCTCCCTCTCTCTCCCTCCCTCTCGCTGCCCTCTCTCTCTCTCCCTCCCTCTCTCGCTGCCCTCCCTCTCTCTCTGTCTTCCCTCTCTCCCTCCTTCCCTCCCTCTCTCTCCCTCCCTCTCCCTTCCATCATGTCCCACTGAAATGACCCGGGCGCTCCAGAGCCCACCGCGGCCGACGGAGAGGGTCCTCATGTCCTCACCCCCGCCTACCGCTCTGTGCGGACCAGAGTCTCGCTTGGATCATGGGAGGAAGAGAAGACGAGAATAACCTCAAAAACATGGTTTATAAATACATCTTAAATGACCTGAAGGCCCGGGCAGCCTGGATTGTGTTTTATTATTCAGAGTATTCTTACTGGTCTGGATTGTTGAATATTTATTCATGTACGTGAACAGTTCAGGATTAAGACCCATGTCCAATGTCCCATTATGTTTGAATCCAATAAATGTCCTAATCACATCCAACACTGAGGCTAACTGGACACACTGTGGCTCTATGGGAGCTCATTATTTGCCCAAAAATAAGGAATTTACATCCTAATTTCTAACAGTCAACTGAGGGTCGGCCATGTTTAATCTGCCGTCGATATATATCCAAATCTGCGTGGCCCGCCCCCCCCCCCATCCCTGTCCTTCTTGTCCATATAATAGCTCATCCTGTAAACATGAGAGCAGATTGAATAAAGAATACTTTGCTTTCCCTGGGCCGCGGAAAACAGTTCTGTCATGTGCTGTCCGCGCTCATCTCCGCTCGCGGCTTGCTGCCGAGCTTTTATTCAATGTGACAGAGGAGGGGCCAGGGACTCTCTCCCCCTCTCTCCCTCCCTCTCTCTCACTAACACTCTCTCTCTCTCCCCCTGTCTCTCTCTCTCCCTCCCTCCTGGCACCCTGGTACCACACCGCCACACTAACACTCTACTCTGAAGTGGCACATTAATTCTAATAAAGCCAGTGCCTCACCAGGCAGCCCCGTGAAGACCAGGGTCTGCCGCTGCTGCCGCCACTGCTGAGCTCTGAGCCGCCGTGGCTGGGGGGGGGGGGGAGTATAAATACCAGGCTTAATGAAGGGAGGCAGCGGAGGGGACGCAGGTGGCGTGGCGATGCAGGTGGCACCTTTCCCCTCACCCCCCCAGGCGCTGGAAACTCTGCCACTCCAGAGGAGGGGGGAGGGGGGAGGAAGGTGGGGTGGAAGTGTGGGGGTGCAGGGGGGTAATATTACAGAGGCAGAGATTGCATTTTAATTACCAGGTACAACTTGTCCTTCTGACGGGTCAACGCTTTGGTAGGGAGTCCTGCACGTGGGGGAGGGAGAGAGAGAGAGAGAGAGAGAGAGAGAGAGAGAGAGAGAGAGAGAGAGAGAGAGAGAGAGAGAGAGAGAGAGAGAGAGAGAGAGAGAGAGAGAGAGAGAGAGAGAGAGGAGAGAGAGAAGGAGAAGGTGAGAGTGAGAGTGAGAGTGAGAGGAGAGTGAGAGTGTGAGAGAGAGAGAGAGAGAGAACAGAGAGAGAGAGAGAGAGAGAGAGAGAGAGAGAGAGAGAGAGATTACTAATAGTACAGCACAACCTCCTTAAGAGTTCAAACGTGCTCTATAAATGGGGATCTTCTTGATAATACTTAGGGCCAGTCACCCAGCCAGGAGACACGTGTCCTGGTGCGTCAGGCAGGACAGCACCTCAGCAATGACTAATGTACACCGTCCCCCCCCGCAGCCGCCCCCCCCACTGGGACGCATCTATCTCTCTATCCCACCCCAGTCTCAGCTCAGCCTGGCCTCCTTAAGGGCCTTTCTCCGCGGGGGAGGAGTGCACCTGTTCACCCCACCCGCCCCCATCACCACCGCCCCACACACCATCACCACCCCTGCCCCCCCCCCCCCCCGCGCGCGCGTGCGTGCGCCTCCAGAAAGACCCAAGACACCTCCGCCTCCTGCTCCGACCCGCTGCCTCCACCCTCCCCCCCACCCTCCTCATCCCTGATGCCCACTCCCAGACCGCATGCCGGAGCTGGGAGAAGCTCTAACAAAGTGAGGGAGGCGTCTGGGGGTTTGAGCGCACCTCCGAGTGTCAGCCCCCCCCCCCCCCCCCCCCCTCCCCGGTGGAGAGACGGGTTGATGTGATGTGAAGGAGGGGGAGGGGGAGGATGGCCAGGGGGGGGCTTAGTGTTTGGACGTATGTCCAGGAGTGTGTGCCGGCCCCTCAACCCCACCGTCCACCCCCACCTCCTCCACCACCAACCCCACCTCCTCCACCACCCGACCGTCCACCTCCTCCACCACCTGACCGTCCACCTCCTCCACCACCCGACCGTCCACCTCCTCCACCACCCGACCGTCCACCTCCTCCACCACCCCCACCACCACCACCACTTCCTCTACAGCTACCAGCCCCCCACCTCCAATCCAAGCAACACTACCATCCAAACCCCCACCACACCTCCACAGCCCACCAGCACCACCTCCTCCTCCACCACTGCCACCTCCTCCACCAACCACCATCATCATCCAGCCCCAGCAACCCACCAGCACCACCACCACCACCACCACCACCACCACCACCTGGGCCCTCAATATCCTACTCCACCCACAGCATTACCGTCCTCCACCCCCATCACCTCCATCCAGCACAATCCCCATCATTATCGGCTCCCACCTCCACAACCACCCCCAGCCCCACCTCCACCAGCAGCAGCAGCAGCAGCAGCAGCAGCAGCACCTCTCTGGGGACCCCCCCCGGTGTCAGCAGCCCACAGCCGCCCCTGTGCAGCCCAGATGTTGCTGCATTGTCTGCAGCAGGCGGCCCGGCCCAGACCAACTGGGAGCCTCTCTCTCATTAGCCATTGTTGTGTGTGTGTGTGTGTCTGACGAGGCCTTTGATGAATGCAGCAGTTAGCAGAGCATCAGAAGCTTGACACCGAGAGAGGGAGAGAGGAGGGGAAATGAGACAAAGCAGTGCCTAGATCCGTCTCTGGGATACACCGCTTTCGGCTTGATGATCAGAGTCGTTTTAAACATCCGGCTGGAGCTTGTTTTATAGCCTTTTTTTTTTTTGCCATTTATAGATAAAAAATAATGTATGTACAGTATATATATATGTGTGGATATGTTTCTTTTTTTGTTTCTTCCCTACTTTATGCAAACGCCTTCCTTGTGATTCGATGGGACATCCTCACAACATCCTCTTCAAAGTGTTTACCATAAAAGGGCAGAAGCTTTGGGCTGTGGAAGAATAAAAAGGCCACCGTGTCTTCCACTTAGAAACTCCCGCTCTCCCCCCAGCTTACTCACCCAGTGAAAGGCCACACTGTTATTTATTTAATCCCCCCCTGTCACCACCACCACCACCACCACCACCGCCGCCAAGCTCGCCTCCTTTTTTCAAATCCCTCTGCCCTCACCCAGCCTCACCCAGCATCACCCAGCTTCACTCAGCGTCTCCCTCAACACCCCCCCCCCCCCCCCCCCCCCCCCCCCCCCACCCCACCCCCCCACCCAGGCAGCAGGCCCGTGAACACATTGCGGGGCCTGAGGGCAGAGCGATGGACAACCTGCGCTCTGTTCACATGGCTGAGCAGGGGCAGGGAGACGGGGGTACAGGGGGGAAGCTGGCACGCTGAAACCAAACAGGTGTATGATTCAGAGGCGGGAGCTGTGAAGGGTGAATTTCTAAGACGAGGCTGTGTTGCTTTTGGAGCAAACAGCAGCCTTGGCAGCCGCCCAGAAGCGTTGACACGCGCCTGCTGAGCTTTTTTTTAGTTTGTTGTATTTTGGTCTTCATGAGCCGTAGCTAAGTTGCTATTGTTAATGGCTAGGTTGCTATTGCCAATGGATAAGTTGCTATTGTTAATGGCCAGGTTGCTATTGCCAATGGATAAGTTGCTATTGTTAATGGATAGGTTGTAATTGCCAATGGATAAGTTGCTATTGTTAATGGCTAGGTTGCTATTGTTAATGGCTAGGTTGCTATTGCCAAGGGATAAGTTGCTGTTGTTAACGATATGTTGCTATTGCCAGTAGGTAAGTTGCTATTGTTAATGGATAGGTTGATATTGCCAATAGATAAGTTGTTATTGTTAATTGGTATGTTGCTATTGTTAATGTCTACTGCTATTGTTAATGGCTAGGTTGCAATTGCCAAGGGCTAAATTGCGATTGCCAAGGGCTGGATAATCCAGTAATATGGATATTGGATATTTTTATCTTTGATATTTTTCTTCTTCCACCTATATCCTACATTTATGTCCTTGTGGTTATATTTGAATAGCAAATGTTTAACTTAGAACGTTTTTCAAATATAAGTCAAATGTATAAATGTATGTGCATAATGAAAATAACTAAATTCTGTCCAATTGTGGTCAACAGAATTGTGCTCCATCTTCAATTATTGTAATATCTTTTCCCAAACTCACATCCATTATTTAGCAGCTAAAGGCTGATTGGGTAAGGCATGTGGCCATGTCATCTGCTCTTCACCCAAGAACAATCTGTCTACTGTTGTGTCATGATAGTGACACATTATTTATGCATTCAATTGAATGTACAAGCATGTTTTACCCTTGTTGTAAACCATGAATAGAGAAACAATGAAATGTTGGCCCCCAAACAAAACTATATGCAGTACATTTATGCATTAGACACTTTTACCCCCCAAACCCCTCACACACAGGAGGCTGTGAGCAAGCAAAACATACAATCAAAACTGGAATAACTACAAACATGTTTGGTACATACTATACAGGACGCACGTTGACAAAACACCACTCATCAGAGCCACAGTGAGCTGGTGGAAATCCATGTGTGAATCTAAGCTATGCATGTGTTTCCTCAGCAAATCATCCCCCCCCCCCCACAGCCCTGGTCAGCGGACAGTACATCCAGTAATGATTCAGAGTGAGGAGCTGAACATGAATCTTGGGCCTGGGCAGTTCTGGAAGGCCTGACCTCGGGGTTAACCTGAGAGACCATGTTAGTGGTTATTAAGTCAAGGTTTTTCCAATCGATGGCGGGAGAGACGTAATCACACAGGCTTTAATTGCGCAGGGAAGGACATCTATTCAGGTTATTGCAGCATGCTGTCCAGAAAACGGTATTTTCCCCCCTCGGTAGTCCCAAAAAAGATTGGAAATAAACCCTCCCTAAGAGGCGTCTGATTGGAGGGTAGGAATAAATAAGGTGGACATTGTTGGTATAAATCGTTGTTTATTGTGTGACGTATGCATGGCTCATCTCTGATTACTAAATTATTGTTCCATCATAATCACACCTTAATGATTCATGTTGCTGTTGGAAATAACGTGGCATTGTAATATATAATAACATTTAACTGCATATGCCATCGGCAACCTTTCATATAATCTGTCCTGTGTTGATGCCTTCCAAAATGTTACATGTTTAGGATTGGAAGTTTTCGGTATTTAGGGAAGAAATAGCACTTATTTCCCCTGCCCCACCCAAAGCCCACATCTCCCCTGTGAATACAACTCATTGTTTATGACTTTGGATTCTCTAACAAGCGTTAACCTTTGGAAATCAGATTTATATTTGCATTTGTCAACCTCCACTGGCAATAAACGCCTGGGAAACGTCAAGCCGTTCCCAGTGACCTCGTGAAGTATTACATTGTTTGGCTTAAAGTTATAAATCAAACATCAATTCCCACTCATAAAACCTTTTCCCCGTATGCATCTCCAGCTCGTAGTGAATCACCTGTGCTTGCCTTGGCCATTAGCAGAGGAAAGATCTGCTTTGTTGTAATGAACACAGAACTGTGGGAGCGCTATAGTATCAACATTACATAAATTCCCTTTATACTTAGCTAATTGCTGACCCTAGAAGTGTAATAAAAGATATGGACAACATTTGAGCACAAGCTATAATATACGGCATGCATTGAGGTGAGTGTTTCATGTGCTGAGTTCTGCCTGGACGAACAACACCAGATCGGGATACAACTAAACAAGAAAATAAATAGCATAGCGCTCTTCCGGGTCTTCGCTGTCAATACTTAATGTACACACTTATTGTATGTTGTACGTCCTTGCACTTTAAAATAGTACTTAGCATTGTGTAGCATCCTAGCTATCTTTTTTAGATTTGGTTAATCTAACAATTGTTAGTACTTGGCACTTGGTTCTATGAACATTATTGACAGACAGTGATATATTGTTGTTTCTCTTTCTTCTGACAAATGTTCTTATTGTAAGTCGCTTTGGATAAAAGCGTCTGCTAAATGCCTTAACTGTAATGTTAATGTAAATATATGTTAACCTTCATTTCCCCGTCACTTTGCCAGTGTCTGCCTTGTCACTTGTCTTCTGCGTTCTCTAGAGTCCAGCGAGAGTGGAGCAGCGGTGCCCATGGAGAGCAGCGGGACTCTGGATCCCCCGCTGCAGGTTGTTCTTTTCGGCCCATCGTGCGTCTCGATCGCTGGGATCCGACGGGGTCTCATCGTGCGGAAATGTCAGACGGCCGCGGAGTGACGCTGATGCGACCGGATGGCTGACGTCGCGTCAAATCTAGTGGATGTCACTAAACTGGAACATATGTTACTTAAACTATAACATTGTGATAATTCTCCTCCAAGACGGCCCATAAAGCCGCAATTTATTAGACTAAATCTAGGGCGATAATAACAGAGATAATTTTTAATGGAAGGTTAATGCGAGAAACCGAAGATAAAAAGAGGAGCCCTTTGGCCTGCTTTCCGCAGGATCCTACCCTAGCCATGCAAACATCCGACAGGCTTTTACACACCACGGGGCCGCTCCCCTTTCATTACATTTTATAGCTCCTAGCATAAAAATATACGGAACATTTTCATGGGTAATAAAATCCCTGATCCTCTTACGATATGGAGAACAGAAGCCTGCATGCATGTTTTATTTGCGTTTTTTCCCCCTTTTACAAGGCAGGAAAAACCTAGCTTAAGTAAAGCTTCTTCTGCCAAAACATCCCTGGCTGCTAGGCGTCGCGTCCCCTGTGCTTTGGCCCTCCAGGAGCCCAGCGCTGCGCTCAGCTGCTCGCGAGCTGCGCTGGGCCCCTCCCGGCGGGGCCCCCGGAGGGGCCGCGGCTCCAGACACGAGCGCTGCCTCTGTATCGCAATTCCCACAGACACGCTTTTAAAATAGGCCACATCGGAGAAAACATGACTTTTCACTATTCTAATAAATGAGACCCTAGCCTGTTTATTATTAATGATATCCCGGCACTCTTTTCAGATTGGGTTGCGTTACGCCACGTTGAGTAATTTATATCCGTGCCAGCGTGGGAGCCCTGCCTGTGTATGCTTACTGTCTTTTTACTGTCAGCTGTGTCTCGTATTCTATGAAATTTTAATGTTTAACAGGTCAGACCTGACCCCTCTAATCCTTCTGGTTATTAATGCGGTAACGCCAACACACAGGAACAATTAATCAAAGCACCTCCTTTCTTCCCCTTTTCCCCACCTTTCATACATATTAATTATGTTTAGGCCCCGTTGATGTAGCATGGCATTAATGTGTGTGGAGGCTGGCGGCGGAAGGGAGGGGGGGGGGGAGGAGCAGTAAGTCAGTGTACAGCCCAGACATTACACGTTACGGCGCTGTAAGCTAGCCAGCTAGCCAGCCTGCTCGGCCCCCCAGCACTGAGCATATGAGGCTTGAGTGGCAGGAAGTTGAACACGACAAAGCGCTGATACACTTTCTTGTCCAGACAATTATTCCTGGCCTACTTTCCAAGCTAATTCCCCCCCCTCCTCCCCCCAGTGGAGGTGGCGCAGGGGGAGTAGACTGCCCCAGAGCTGAGGGAGGAATGGGAGGGGGAGGAGGGAGGAGGGGGAGGGAGGCCCAGATGATTGAAATCCAAGTTGAGATGTGGGGGACGCAATGTCAATAAAAAGCATCACCTCCCCTCTCCCATTTACATAACACACATTGTCTTCTCCGCTCCGGTCAACTGCGCCTCGGGTGGCGATGACAGCAGGTTGGGAGTGAAGGGAGATTGTCATTTACATGAACACGGACGCATGTGATGCCCCGTGCGAGTGAGAGGCAGTGCAGGGGCTCGGAGCACATGCATTACCCTTAATGATAAATGTATTGCTTTTAAAGGCTGGGTTGCTCCATAGATCAACGGGGAATACTTTATTACCCCACTTCTCTGGTTCATATGCGATGGATGAGAGATATGCTCTACATAGGGAGGAATACCCCCCCCCCCCCAAGCACCCCCCCACGCACCCCAGTCCTGCTGGCTTGAAAGGCTATATTGCGCTCACGTTGCGTGTGTGTGTGTGTGTGTGTGTGCTTGCGTGCGTTTGTGTGTCTGTGTGTGTGTGTCTGTGTGTGTTCGTGCGTGGGTCTGTGTGTGTGTGTGTGTGTGTATG
>NC_079417.1:18838692-18868692 GCF_026213295.1 Gadus chalcogrammus
CCGTTAATAACTGGAAAGCAGGACCACTCGCTCCCTGTGTGTGTGCCCCGCGCTGTAGGCCACATCAAAGCACACCACTTGAATTATACACACATATAGTGTACAGGATATATATAGGAGAGGATGGATGGGCCTGTGGCTATCAGCAGACTACCTGCAGGCCCCATTGGGTAAACTAAGTGAACTACTTGTCTATTGTGAATAATACATTGTAAGTAGCATGGATAGGAGTGGCAATAAAATGTCCGATTTATTTGAAAATAACAAATTATTATATTGTAAAGAATATCAAAATGCAGTTTCAGATGTAACCCATACCTTGAATTGCCATCTCTATCCTTCTATTGACTTATACTCATCATTTAGGTACAATACTATTCATTGTGAACATTAAAGAAAGACATTGGAAGGAGATAAGCAATCACCCACACAATGTACTTGTCGAATGCAAAATTAGGCACAAAACGAAGAAGGAAAAAGCATCTGAAGACAAACAAGACGAGGATCAGTAAAACCTCCTCTGACACACTTCACGTCGACTCCCACGTCAACGAGCTTGGATGTTTACCCCCCGGAAGACTCCAGAAGCTCGTCGCTGAGCCTCCGCTAACGTGATGCAACGTGATCCTCACCTCCAGCAGAATCTCCCGGCGAGCGCCGGGCCGCCCCGCGCTCGCTCTGCACTGCGCGGGACGGCGAGATTAATATAACCCTTCCTCTGCCGTCGCTGGCTGCACGGCTCTATATGAAGCCCTTCGATCCCTCGCCTTCACAAGCCATTAGAGCCGTTCCTCTGGAGGAGGACAGAGGGCCGGGGCCCCCAGCCCCGCTACAGCGGGGGCCCTCTTCCTGCCCTAACCAGAAATGACACAACGTCAATAAGTATCCTGATTATTCTGCCCATTTGTTTTGCACAATGCAGTTAACGAGCTTTATTATAGAGAGGAGGTTGTAGAGGATCCATGTCCCGTTCTCTATCATCCGCTCTGATTAGACTAATGTAGAGGGGGGGGGGGGACGTTCTGTCACCGGCCCCCCGTTCAGCGCTACCCTGGTGGGACGGGACAGGACGCGTGCCACTGAGGGGCTCATCCATCTGCATCAGCGGCAGCAGCCAGCTCCCGACATCCCGGGGTGGAGGTTTACATTTCTGGGATGAGGAGCGAGGAGAGCCCCCCCACGACGTGGTTGTGTGTGTGTGCCTCTGGAACGCCTGTCCTCCCAATTTACCTCTTCTCTGGAGCGGTCCTAACCTTTTTACCTTATTCCTTTATGAGTCACAGACACACTCAGCCAGGACACACTCGAAGAGAGGTATCGCCACATAGAGACACACACACGCCCACACACACGCGCACGCACACACACACACACACACACACACACACACACACACACACACACACACACACACACACACACACACACACACACACACACACACACACACACACACACACACACACACACACACACACAGACATGCACACGCACACTCTCACACACACACACACACAAGCAGAAGCTAACGCACACGTGCACACACACACGCATCCGCACACACATGCACACACACAGATAAAAGACAGACACACACGCACACACACGCATTCCGACTGTCAGTACTACACGTGGCCTGGCGTGTGGCCCTTTCCTACACCACCCTATAAATGTGGGCACCATCCGACAGCTACAAAGAGGCTCTCTGGCAGATGTAGCCATGAGGAAGGGAGGCAGTGATGGCTCCGACAGTTCCACTTCTCAACCTCTGCCCCTGTTCCTCTGCATGAGCACAATGCATTGTGGGAGTCCCAAATGAAATTGAAGCTCTCTCTTTTTTTTATTTGCACACCCCCCCCCCCCCCCCTGCCTCCAGACACAGGTGTGTCAATAGGGATCCTCGTCTCACGAAGGAGGCTTGCATGTCAACTTTGGACTCACACACGCACACATCTAAACACACACACACATACACAAACTCAAGCGCACACACACTCACGCACACACATATCTAGACATAGACACATACACACACACGCAAACACATACACAAATACACACACTCAGATGCATACCCGCACACATCCAGACACACTTATTCACACAAACACATGCACGTGCACACCCACACGCACATCTCAACACACACAAATACACACATTAACACATACACAAACATACATACCCACACAAAGACACTGACACACACACACACACACACACACACACACACACACACACACACACACACACACACACACACACACACACACACACACACACACACACATGCACGTGCGCACCCACACACATCTAAACACACACATTAACACATACACAAACATACATACCCAAACATAGACACTTATAAACATGCACACACATACACACACACAGAGACAGACGGAAGCATACACACATGGATGCACACACTCACAGACAAAAGACACTGGAAATAAAAGGTAGGATAAAGTGAACATATTTTTCCGCAGGAGACCCGCGCCAAGTTAATGTGAAACATACACAACAAAACACACAAAGAAGGAAATCCACACCAAAATACTATTTTTAGTGAACCTGGTTTACCACCCAAACTACAGCAGTCAGCCAAAATCGTGTGGAAGTCTTTGGTCTATTTGTCAGCTGTGAAGGTATAGCAGATAGAACGCAAAAACCTACGAAGGTCAGAAAGGTCAGAAAGCTTGCCAAGCAAAAACAACAACCAAAGAAGTAAAGAAATAAGCAGACACCGCAGGGAGGCCCCAGACCCCCCTGGGACCCCCCGGACCCCCCAGGGAGGCACCAGACGCTGGGGGGCCCTAACCACAAGACCAGCTGCAGGTTCACCACGGGCCGCGCTGATTGGTCGAGGCTGCAGTAGGGGGGAGTTCCTCTGAATACCTCAGCTAGACAGGTAAGGGAACACACAAGTAGTATGCTCCTGTAAATCCGTAACCATATCTAAAAAAAACGTAAGTTACCCAAACCCAAACTCTAAACGTAACCACTTCTAACCTTATACCTAAACGTAACCACTTCTAAAACTTAAAGAACTTCAGAACGTATTCTTCAACATCAACATTTAAAAAAACGGACTGGACAAATCTGAGTCCGGCTTCTCCATGGCCTCAGGGGATGGTTGAGAATTCTTCTGGCTGGTCTTCCTTGTTACTCTATAAAGAAACACAAAGAACATTGACCACAATAGTCAGTTAGCAGACAGGTCACAATATGCATTAAGCAGTTTAGACATGAATTCGTGACACAACTGTTGGAATCAGATACGTTTGGTTACCTTGTTTCATATGATAACATAAGCTAAACGTTAGCTCAAATGTAGCAAGCCAAAGCCTCTGATAGAAAGTAACGTAAGCCAAAAAAGTTTGTTAGCAAACAGCTAGTTAGCTAAAACCAGCTACCGTCACGATAGCATTACATTCTTAAACTTACCAGAGAGTAATCCTCCATTTCGTACCTCTTCCTCTGATCCATGTTTTCTGTGCTTGTTCCTGACATTTTCTCCAACACAGTATTTGAAGACGTTCCCGAAATTCAGCTGTGGTGCAGAGTTACAGCCACTACGAGCCAGTCGCACATTGACTTTCCCCAAACGCGCCGTTTCGGTGTCTGTAGCTTTAATGCAAATGAGGAGGAGAGAGGTGGGTCAAGGAGGAGGGTGGGGGTGTGGCCCTGAGCAGCTTGCGCCCACCACGGTACCATGCGCTCTGTTTACAGTAGATGTATCGTAATGGCGAGGTGCACACAGCCTTTGGCCGTGTTCTGTAAATATTCTAGAACACACGGGAATCCTGGTGCTCTATATCTAAATTCTATCATATAATTCATAGATATCTATATCATATCATACATATTATCACGGCCAAAAGCTGTGTGCGCCTCAACACGATATTATGAATCACAAACGACTGTGTCGGGTTCTCCGACGTCTCTGGTTCTTCCACGTCCACATCAATCTGAAGTAGACTGAACCACGACATGGAGGAGAAAGGTTGTTTGACCGCGGTTGTCTCCCGCTGGAGCCTCTCTGCCGAGGTACCATCGCCTCCTGCAGCGGGCAGCGCCGAGGCGGTGGTCCCTCTGCAGCGGGAAGCGGGGCTCAAGCGGGAGACATTCGCGGGCAACAATCCCTTTCTCCTCCATGTCGTGGTTCATGTACTTCAGGGAATCTCAGCCAAAGTTCCTTTCCCCCAATTCCTTCTCAACCATGGCTGAGATAACCCCCACCACGAATCTCGTTGTGGAAATACCAGAGACGAGAGTCCGACGTGTTAGGCGCCATAACACCAACAGCAGAACGGTTATCAAAATAATAAAGAAGTGTACAACACTTGCGTTACAGTGAGGTGTATGTAATCACACACACACACACACACACACACACACACACACACACACACACACACACACACACACACACACACACACACACACACACACACACACACACACACACACACACACACACACACACACACACACACAAACACACACACACACACACACACACACACACACACACACACACACACACTCACGCATACACACACACACACACACACACACACACACACACATGCACACACACACACACACACACACACACACACACACACACACACACACACACACACACACACACACACACACACACACACACACACACACACATACATACACACACACACACACACACGTGGCACTCGCACTGTTGTATCTCATTGCCGGGCCAAATTCTCTGATCTGGCAAGGCAGAGAAAGGGGAGGTGGCATCTCCCTTTATGACGACATACAGGGAAAATTCCAGAACGGCAGGTCTGAGCTTCGTTTTTTCAAAAGCGGAGCAGAATGCCTAGTGCTCGTTTTACACCCTACAAAATTTCTAGCTACTGGGGGAGCATATATATAGGGGATCTCATATCAATGTTAGAAAACCTCAGAAAGTGACATTTTCATGCCATGGAATCTTTAACACTTATAGATAGTCTTATTAACACCAATTAATGTTAATAAGAATATAATAAGTGTCTTATTAGCTATTAACTAAAAGGCTTATTACAAAGACCTTAATGTAAAGCGTTACCATATTTCATTCAAATCGTTAAATTAATTTGACATAGTACATTATTTTGGTTAGATTCTCTATTTCAAGCTGCGCAGATCCAGATGTAATGCCATCTTTCTACTGGCCTTCGTAAAGCACAGAGGAGCTCCACGCTGACATCTTGTCTTTATTGTGAAGTAGGAGCCAGTGGCGGGTCTGCAGCGGGGGAGGGAATACGACGCTGCGCGTGGGGGAGTGAGGGGGAGGGTGGGGGAGTTAGTGGGGGATGTCTCCTCAACCATCTCCTTGATGGGTTTGCATTTGAAAAGACCTTGGGTAGAATCCATTAGGGGTGTAGGAAAACAAGATGTTCCTCTCTCCGCTTGGGCTAATTAGGGTTTTTGTGGGTTTTGTTGTTGGGGGAGCCTTCCCATCCCCTTAAATTGCTGTAGGGATCCAGATGTGTAACTAGGCTAATGACTGACTGGCTTACTAAGAAAGATGGCTTCTTATCCTTGAGCTGCACAATAAGTCTCCCGCCGGGGCGGATAGTGAGCGGTGTCACCGTGCACATCCGTCCAGAGTCAGGCGGTACACCAGCGGAGATGCTCCACCCTCTCCCTGGTTTCAATGGACGGGCGAAAACCAACGATGATCTACAGTACATGTCAAAGAAATGCATCATGGGAAGTCTGTTTGTTATTATTTTGGTGCGTTCTTTAAACAGAAGACAATGAGGAAAGAGGAGGGACCATAGGGGAGATGGTGTGTGTGTGTGTGTGTGTGTGTGTATGTATGTGTGTGTATGCTGTTTGTGTTTGTTTGTGTGTGTGTGTATGTGTGCGTGTGTATGCTGTTTCTGTGTGTGTGTGTGTGTGTGTGTGTGTGTGTGTGTGTGTCTGTGTGTGTTGTCTTTGTTCGTTTTTGTATTTATATATATGAGTGTAAATTATTTGTGGATATATTTATGTGTATGCGTCTGTATGTATGTGTATATTGATGTGTTTATGTGTATGTGTGTCTTTGTATGTGTGTATGTGTGTTTGTCTATATGTATGTGTGTATGTGTTTGTCTATATGTACATATGTGTGTGTTTGTCTATACGTATGTGTCTGTCTGTGTGTATATGTGCGTTTGTTTCTGTATGTATGTCTGTGTATCTCTATGTAAATGTGTGTGTGTGTGTGTCTCTAATGTATGTTGATGTGTGTGTGTCTCTGTACATGTGTGTGTGCTGGGGTCCAGGAGGTTAGGGTGAGCAGGTAGCGTCCCGTGTCCCTGTGTGAGGCGGAGTGGACCTGACAGAGGCCACCCCGGGAGACGCCTCACTCTGCGTCAGCCGGCTGAGAAGAAGAGGCAGGGTCTGTCAGGGCTTCCCCGCACCCAGACCCTCCTCCCTGCTCCACCCTAAACACCTTCAGCAGTCACCCAGCCACGGGCCCCCCCTGTCTCATTGCTAATGCATTACCCCCCCCCCAAACCCCCCCACCCCTTCAAACATCACCAGAGTTTTGCACCCGCAGACATGACGGAGCGGCCGGATCTGTTTCTCCCTTCCTCTGGAGGAGGAGGGCGTGGGGGCGTCTGGAGATCACATGTTGGATCACGGAACGCCGTACCTGGAGAACCAGGAACCCAACGCAGGCAGCAGGACCTCCGCGGTTACCACACGTCTGACGTAACGAAACGTCAAAAAGCCTTGCCGTTGGGTTGGGGCGGTATCAAACGGCGTTACGCGCTACCTGATGGATGTCCTAATCTGTTGAGACAGGGCGGAAAAGATTCCCCCCCTCCCGAAGGCAACACCCCCAGACTATATCTTGACAACCAATTTGACTTGTTACCCCAGCAAATTGAGATTCCTTCACCTGCCCTCTCTCCCGAACAAGGGCTATCCGTTTTAATTTTCCAAACTTTCTCTTTTTCGGTCAGAATAAGGTAGGGGGGGGGGGGGGGGGGGGGGGGGGGAGGCTGGGACCACCACTCCCAAGTTTTATCAGCCTTTACAAAATGCCGTTATCTTAGCGCTGTGTCAAGAGCTCTATCTCTTTCCCCTCTCTCTCCAGGTGACAGCTAGAGACCAGAGATAAGATTGGAAAAGAATCCCACTCCGCTGAGTAAATAAATAATCAATACTCATCTAAATGTAAATGAGAAAGTAGCCCCCCCCCTGCCCCCCCTTTGATAGGAGGGTTTTTATCAACCAACCAATTTTCCACAGGCACTCACTGGGCCTCAACCAAATCACCATCATTCAGACCCCATGTAATGGATAACAACGGGAACAGGGTGGGGACGGGGGCTGGGGTCGCTGGGGTTGGGTGGGGATGGGGATGATGGTGGAGTTGGCGTTGGAGTGGGTTGGAGGTGGTGTTGGAGTGGGTTGGGGGTGGTGTTGGAGTGGGTTGGGGGTGACGGTGGTGGAAGTGGTGGGGATGGTGGTGGAGGTGGTGTTGGAGTGCGTTGGGGTGACGGTGGTGGTAGTGGTGGGGGTGGTGGTGGTGGTGATTTCGGAGTGGGTTGGGGGTGGTGTTGGAGTGGGTTGGGGGTGGTGTTGGAGTGCTTTGGGGTGACGGTGGTGGTAGTGGTGGGGATGGTGGTGGAGTTGCTGTTGGAGTGGGTTGAGGGTGGTGTTGGAGTGGGTTGGGGTGGTGTTTGAGTGGTTTGGGGTGACGGTGGTGGTAGTGATGGGGGTGGTGGTGGAGTGGGGGGGAGATGGTAGCTGTACTGGTGGTGATGGTGGTAGTGATGGTAAGGTTGGGTGGTGCTGGTGGTTGGGTGGGAGGTGGTTGTGGTGGTGGTTGTGGTGGTTGTTGTGGTAGTAGTGGTGGTGGTGGATGTGGTAGTAGGTGATTGTGGTTTTTTGGTTGTGGTAGTAGTGGTTGTGGTGGTGGTTGTGGTAGTAGTGGTTGTGGTAGTAGTGGTGGTGGTAGATGTGGTAGTAGGTGATGGTGGTTTTGGTTGTGGTAGTAGTGGTCGTAGGGCAGGGTGGTGTTGGTGAAAGGGGGAAGGGTTGGGCTGATGGTGGTGGTGATGCTTGGTAGGCTGGTAGTTCTGGTGGTGGTGGTGGTGCTAGTGCTGGTGGGTCTGCAGGTGGTGGTAGTGGTGGTGATGGGTCGGGAGGTGGTGGTGGCGGTGGTGTTTGTGGTAGTAGTGGTGGTAGGGCAGGGTGGTGGTGGTGGAAGGAGGAAGGTGTGGGCCGGTGGTGTTGGTGGTGGTGGTGGTGGTGTGGTAGGGGCGGATGTGAAGGGGTAGCGTAAGAGTGAGGTGGTGGAAATCGGGGAGTCTTCGGAGAGCTCCCTGTTAGGAAGGATCTTCGTCGATTGCGCAGTTTGAGCGAGCGTTCTGTATCGCAATCAAATGATGTCACACTTATCATTGCCTGCAAACGAACAGGATAGTACAGTTGGATTTCAAGATTGTCCTATTTGAGAAAATAGAAAATGAAAAGGTCACTGATACAACTTTCATGACATGGTGATGTTGGCTGTTTTATTACGTTCCTTATCCAAAGAAATATAATCAATAACTACATTTGTTCAATTGCAACAACATGCCAAAACTTGGCAAAAAATAAAATTTTGTATCTTTTATGAAATTGTCCAAGCACAAATAACCATTAGGCACACAATAGTGAATTGTATTATTGGATTTGCGTTTGACAAATCTATTGACGCAAAAGGTACATTATCTGTGAATGTTAGACCTTTATATTCATATCTTTATGGGCGGTATCTGTCGCTAATCGCATCCTGCGCCTCATGTCAAGGGAACCAGCAGCAGACTAGCCCTTAGAGAATCGCTGTGATGCTATGAATATCTCTTATCTACCTGAAAATAAATATTCATACCGACCCACCTTAGCATTTTGATACCTCTGCACATTTCCTGACCTTTTTTAATGGTCTTTATGGTATGACATTAGCATTTTGTTGTCACCAGAAAGCACATCTCCAGCATCAAATTGATCCAATGAAAACCCTCAAATACTATTTCCCTCATCCTCATTGCATTAGGTTTCATTTCATAACTCATGGATGTCAATAACAGAAGCCATTATATAGCGCTATACTCAATAACAGAATTTTCCCGCTTGAAATGCATGCAGTATTGATTTTGTGTTTTCAGGGTCCATAAGGGCAAGTAGCCTAGCGTAGCTTGTTTTACTGTACTGTCAGCGGTGTGGAATGCCACGTGGATAATGCCTTCCTGCTTAAGAATAAGCCCCCCCCGACACAGTAATACGGGATCAAGCGGAGCAGTTCCAGGCTTTTATAGCCGTCGCGCAGTATTTCAAGCATTTTAAATCAGATAAGCATTTGATTAGAGCAGTGCTGCGGAGGTTAAGGCTAACGAGAGATACCTGTGCATCATTATAACTCTGGGCTCCCGGAATGATATAATAAACACATCTATACATATTCATAAACAAAATAAAACCATGGCAGGCAGACTACTACTGAATAACACATTGTTAAAGAAAATAAACACAGCCTTTGGAATCTAAATCCGTTCTGAATGTAATCAGGGATAGAATAAATTCTCCCCTCATCAGCGGTTTATTTAGCGTTAGATGTATGAACGGCGTCTGTTAAATCATTCCAACGTGTGTTTCCGAAACAATGCTAGGTAGAGACGTAAGACGTCCCGGACGGCACTGCGTTGGACGGCGCCAGCAGCCGGGGTCTCCTGGCAAGCTGGGCCTCTGAGTCTTCTGTTGGCTCTGAATGGGAATGACAGAGCAGAGCGTCACACATAGTGTGCGTTCCATTACCTCCCTGGATCCCTCCCAACGGGCCTGCCTGGTCCCACGGGGGGAAGTGGGTCCATCCAGCTAATACGCCATAAGCTGACAGCCCTCCCCTGAAATGTGTGCTGAAGAGAAGGCTGTGGTTTGAGGAAGAGAGAAAGATGAGGGCGTTCTGTAGGATCTGCTGCAGTTCTTTTTCCACCTCCGGAGAACATGTGAATTGCTTCCCGGCGCCGTCGGTTCCTCGCGGAGCGGCGCTGGGAAACCCGTGCTCTCTCAGACAGTACAGCGTCTCCTCGGAGACGGGAGGTGTTAGAGGAGCAGCTTCTCTCTGTTTCAACACAACCAACCGGCAAAGCCCAAGTGATTGGCTTTCATGGGCTCCTACTGATGCTGCTACTTGGCATGGCGAGTATTTCTACAATATGTGTGTGGTGTGTGTGTGCGTGTGTGTGTGCATGTGCGTGTGTGTGTGTGTGTAGATGCAGAAACATGTGTGTTTCAGTGATGGTCTTTATTTAATCCCTGTGTATTTATGTTGGTGATGGTATCACTATATCAATGCTGTTGTACTGTTCATATTTATAGGAATTCCATGAATAAACACTGCATAATAGCATCTTCATACATTTACATTGTTTGTGATTCCGGTTCCCATTATTTTAACTAGAAAGATGATACTTGTTTTTCCGAACCATTGTTCATGTTGGTGAAGAAGGAGAGCCACGAAGCAGAAAGACAGCCGGACACAAGGTCTTAAGACACATATTAAGGACCACAGGAAATGGCATTCAGTGCAACATCCTGCCATATTTTCAGTTCCAGGCAACAACACAAACCACATTTCAAGATTTGATTTGACTGTGCTATGAAGACCACCCATGCCAACCAGCCAGTGTGGTCGCCCACTACAGGCCTCATATGGACACATGTTGAGGTTGTTGGTTTGGATGTTGGTCCAAAATCCAGTGGTTAACACGACCCACCAAAAAGAATGTCCCAAAGAAAAATTGAAATAACTTTTGGGATATTTTTGGCATATTCTGTTGAATATGTAAATAATGGGAGTGGATGAATATGTATAGCTACCAAGGTATAAAAGTAATTTGATTGTTTTTCATGGTAGGTCTCGTTAATAATTCTCTGCTGCTCGTCTTCCTCTTCTGACGAGCAGCCTGGCCCCTCAGTGGCCCCTCACCTTGCAATAGCACCACATATATCTTCTTTAGAAACAAGATACCCCATACTTGAATAATACCTTCATCAAAATATTGACAGACTCCCTCTCAAACTGCCAAATATTGGAGGTTAATTTGAATAGGACTAGGTAATGATTGCGAATATTATCGAGCCAAAGTTTTTGGGGCGTGTGTTTCTTCCTGACTCAATGTTCACTGTGACTGCCAACTCCTCGTCCTGCCATACTTACCGCTGTACTTTGTGATTGAGCAGTTATACCTGTTTCAGACATGGGCCTTGTTTACACCAGCTTTTATTAATCCACCGGGTGGTTTGGATATTCATTTTTCCCAATTTTCTGGCCTTGTCTGGGCATCATCAGTTTCTTTAATACGCCCATTGCCATCTTGCCGAATCCAGTTGGAAGATCGGAGAAAAGCCTTCCATCCAGATTCCTGTTTATCTTGTGCTCTTATTGCTCTGTAGATGGCTGCTCTCTCCCTGGGCACCGCCATTGTTTCTTTAATTAGGCGACCGCGACACTTGTTCATAGTCATGAGGCGGGGTAATATGCATGTGTATCTGAAACATGGTCGCGCTGTACCTTTCCTAGCCTTTTCTATCACTATTAAACATGATTTTCAGCCTTATCAAGTAGTGGTAAATCGTGCACCACAATCGCTACGTCTCCACACGTTTTCTGAGATTGGTCAAACCATACATGGTACAACCCTGAAACCTGTGTGTGCGTGTGTATCAGGCGGGGATCTCTGGTGAACTCCCCCTGCGTGTTAGCAGGCCGAGGCTGTGCCTTGCGCCGCCATGCGCCTTTCCTGCAAACAGATGAGCTTCAATGAGATACAATCAACTTTTCCATGTGTGGCGGGGCTCAGTGGCAACAGTCAATATTAACGAGGGGAGGGGGAAATAACTAAAGAGGGACCGACAACGCCACCTGGGGAATTACAC
Source organism: Gadus chalcogrammus (assembly GCF_026213295.1). Lineage (NCBI taxonomy): Eukaryota > Metazoa > Chordata > Actinopteri > Gadiformes > Gadidae > Gadus > Gadus chalcogrammus. Next base: position 18,850,654 of record NC_079417.1, read on the forward strand.
CCCAGGAAATATAGAACAAAGAAAGTTAAACTATGATATTACAGAAATAATAAGGACACAGGTTCAAGAACTAAAGAGGCAGAGACAATAACTATATTAACCGTTTCTTTTATTACAATAACTAAATAAAGAAAACAGGATCAAAACCAAACCAAACTGCAAAACAGGGGTTAAGTAACCCAGCAAACCAAAGGTCAAACAATGAAACAGAAAAGGGAAAATAACACAAAAGCAAACTTAAGCAAAGCAACCAAAACAAAATAGCAAACGGAACCAAAAGGGAAAATAACACAAAAGCAAACTTAAGCAAAGCAACCAAAACAAAATAACAAACGGAACCAAAACAAAACAAAACAGCTAACCAGAACAACTAAAACCATACAAAACAGCAGCAGGGGATCCACCCACCCTAGGAGGAAACCAACAGAGGCTGACTTTAGCCATCTTGGCCCTTTTATCTGCACCTGGGTGCAGGAGGAGGAGCTTAGATGGGGTTGCATTCACAACCCCTACTGAGGTTCACCACAATCTACCCCCTGGGTTTTTAATCGTCGGCCCGACGATTTACATTTACTGCCATGGCCTAAACACCACACAGCCACTAAGCACGGGCATCAGAGAGTTAGCAGCCCCTATTGCTCTACTTCCAGCCGCTTGAGGTTGGTGGTGGAGGTTGTGGTGCGTCCCGGCATTGGTCCGGTTGGTCCTTCTGGGGGGTGCCTCACTGGTGCCCGGAAAAACAGCAGTTATATCAGGTAAATAACTTGCTTGGTGTTGGCTAGAAGGTGGTACCTGCACTTCTGGTGGAGTTTGTGGAGGGGTGGCTTGGGTTTGCCGACTTGGTTGGCTGTCCAATCCTGAAGGAGCCAGTAGGAACCATTCACCATCCTGTGCAGTCCCATCTATAAGAGGCGATTCTACCTCCTGGAGTGGCTCGCTAGAAGGGCAGTCAGTCACATGATCCAATTTTCTTTTAAGTAATACACGATGAACATGTTTTACCTGATGTAGGTCAGTTACAGGGGCAATGGAGTACACTGGTCCTTGTCCTGATGGGGCCTTCAACACCTTGTACACTACAGAGCTCCAGATGTCCTGAATCTTGTGGCGACCTCTTAGCCCGACATTTCTAAGGAAGACCAGCTCTCCTTCTTGTAAGGATGGATCCCGCACATGTTGATCATGATTCCTCTTGCGTCGCTCAGCCGCAGCCGCGAGATTCTTGGTGGCACCCTCAAATGCATGGCACAGCCGGTACTGGTGTTCAACAATCCAATCATGGGCACTGCCAGCTACAGGTTCCTGCACTCTGCCCAAAAGGAAATCAACAGGTAACTGGGGGTCTTGCCCAAACATCAGAAAAAATGGGGACTCTCCAGTGGACTGATGTGCTGTTGTGTTATATGAGAATGTCACTTGTGGGAGGTAGCAGGACCAATCCCTCTTTTTGGTAACAGGAAGGGTGCGTAGGAGGTTGTGGAGGGTGCGATTGAAACGCTCACATTGGCCATTACCAGCTGGATGGTATGGAGTGGTGTGGCTTTTGTCTATACCATACATACCACAGAGCTGTTGGATGAGTTGGCTCTCAAAGTTTCTGCCTTGGTCCGAATGAATACGCCCTGGTACCCCAAACTTATAGAACCACTCATTCACCAACACCTGCGCCACTGTGGTAGCCCTTTGGTCATGGGTTGGGACTGCTTGAGTGTACTTGGAAAAGACATCCGTCATGACAAGGACATTCTCCATCCCATTCCTGGATGACTCCAATGTTGTGAAGTCAACAGCGAGTATCTGATTTGGGCGAGAAGCAAGTAGATGTCCCATGTATGTACGAGTAGCAGGATGAGTATCTTTGGCTACCTGACATCGTTCACAGTCCAGACACCATTGCTTGATGTCCTGGTGCATCCCTGGCCAATAGCACCGCTGCCGTACCAAGTCGGTTGTCCGTTCGACACCTTGATGCCCATGCTCCTGATGCAGCTGATGAAGGACCTGATTCTTGAGCGACATGGGGAGCACCAATTGAAGGAGATCCCCCGCTTTGGGGTGGCAGACTGTGCGATGCAATACTCCATCTTTTTGCATCATTCGATCCCACTGTCTGACTAGCCCAAGCACTTCCTTGGAGGTCTGGTGCCGTTCAGCTGCATCTGGGCCCTTCTTCCGGGTCCAAAACCTCAGGAATTCCTTGATGGCAGGGTCAACTTCCTGTAAGATACATAAATCAGATGGGGAGTGAGAGGGGAAAACAGTGATGGTGGCCTGGGTAGCCCTGATTGTCTGATCAGGTTTAAAGAACTGCTTCAGTGGTTCTGGGACATGACTGCCAGAGGCTACAAGTTCAGAGTCAGTAGCCCTGGGTGGGTGCTGTCGGGAGAGTGCATCTGCATTTTGATTACTTCGACCAGGCCTGTACTTGATGGTGAAATCAAATGCAGCAAGTTGTGAAGCCCAACGCTGTTCTGTAGCACCTAGCTTGGCTGTAGACAAGTGGCTGAGAGGGTTATTGTCCGTGAACACCACGCATTTTTGGCCAAGCAGGTAATCTCTGAATTTTTCGGTAAGGGCCCACTTAAGGGCCAGAAACTCCAATTTCATTGAGCTGTAATTACTCATGTTTCTTTCCGTAGGTCTGAGGCCCCGGCTAGCATAAGCTATAGGTCTGACCCTGCCATCCTGATTTTGGGAGAGCACAGCCCCGAGCCCACTGTAGCTGGCATCAACTTCTAGGATGAAAGGCAAGGAGAAGTTGGCATAGGCCAGAACTGGAGCACTCACAAACCTACTTTTAAGGCCTTCAAAACTCCGCTCACACTCCTCCGTCCATGCAACAAGTAGGCTCTCTTTAGATGGTCTCCTGGATTTTGTGCCATTCATTTCAGCCACCAGGCGATGCAAGGGTGCGGCCAACTTGGCAAACCCATCGATGAAGCGTCTGTAGTAGCTTGCAAAACCCAAGAAGGAACGCAACTCTGACACATGGTTAGGTCGCTGCCACTTTGAAACAACGTCTATTTTGCCAGGGTCAGTAGACACACCATCCTTTGATATGATGTGCCCCAAGTAGCTCACCTCTGGTTTGAAAAAGCAGCACTTTTCCCACTTGGCTTTGAGATTTTCTTGCTGCAGGCGGCCTAGTACAGACTCCAAGCGTTCGACATGCTCTGTTACTGTTGAGGAGAAAACAACAATATCATCCAGGTAAAGCAACAATGACTGACAGTGCTGATCTCCAAAGATCCTCTCCATTAACCTCTGGAAGGTACTTGGGGCATTGCACAACCCAAAGGGCATCCGGTTCCACTCAAACAGCCCAAAGGGTGTGCAGAATGCAGTCTTCATTTTGTCCTTTTCAGTGACTGGTACTTGGTTGTACCCAGCAGCAAGGTCCAGGGTGGAGAACCAGCAGGCTCCTGACAGGGAGTCAAGGGACTCTTCAATGCGGGGCAAGGGAAAGGCATCCTTGCGGGTCTTACTGTTTAAGAGCCGGTAGTCCACACACAAGCGGAGGCTGCCATCCTTTTTCTTGACCAGCACGATGGGGGAAGCAAAGGGGCTACTACTTTCTCTAATAACCCGTGCCTCAAGGAGCTGGTGGATGTGGGCCTTGGCTGCTTCGTACTCTGAAGGGCGGATGCGCCGATATCTTTGGCGTACCGGTACCTCATCCTCTAAAGGAATGTCATGAGAAATGAGGTTAGTGCAGCCTATATCTCCCTCGTTTGCAGAAAATACGTCACTGTACTTGTGCAATAAGGTTCTGACCTGACCTTGCTCCTGCTCTGATAGAGCTGTTAGATCAACTGCAGCAATCTTATCCTGCACTTCATTAGTTACTGTCTGGGAGGAAACTGTGGCTGCTAATTCCCTCTCCTCAAGCCCTGCAGGTAAACTCACGAGATGGGCATTACTTAGGGTGCCTAGGACAGCACTGGGGTAGAGTAAAACATCCTGAATCCCTACATTGACAATCGGGATGTAAACAGTACCTCTACTCACACGGACCAGTGCTGGGGAGGCTAGTAGCCCTGAAGGCAGGCCATTACTCAGGGGCTCGAATAAGGCATAATTTGCTAAATGTTGTGAACAGGAGGCGGCAACAATTTTCAAGGTACCCCCGGGGACTCTGCATACCCTCCCTCCCTTTACTTTTACACGACCTGAGCAATCCAGAGGGGTAGTAGCCTGAATTTGGTGACACTGCTGGAGGGCGTGCTGAATTAGGGGGGGAGCCTGCAGCACAGAAGGTAGGTTAAAAAGAGCAGGGCCATGCCGTACAAACAACTCCAAGTAACATTCCTTAATTATGTTCATTCCCAGCACACCAGGAACTGTAGCTGTACTGTTTTGGGGATCCTTTACCACCAAAACCCCCCGCTTAACAATTTCTTTGCCACAAAGCTGCACATCTAACTCAAGGTATCCTATGTAAGGTATGGCCATCCCATTAGCAGCAGTCAGCCTTAACCAGTTACAGGAATGGAGTTTTTCTGAGCCCCAGGGTTCAAAATGCTTTACAAAGAAACTCTCTGTTATTGTTGACACCATTGACCCTGTATCAACCAGGCATGGAATCTCCACCCCACCCATATTTATGATAATATTGGGGCAAGCTGAAACCAAATTTCCCGGATCATGGACATGAGACTTGGAGCAAGTAGAGCCCCCACCTGAACTTTGGCTCAACAGTTCAGGGGGTGAAAGTTTCCCTGGTTAGGTGGACAGCGCTCATCCCTAGAGCTGGATTGTACTGCTGTGGTAGCTAGCTTGGATGACGCAGCTACATGGGCACCATTACACTCCCTAGCAAAATGACCAGGCTGTTGGCACCTCCTACAGATAAGGTTTTTCTTATCATACTGGGGTCTAGGGGCATGAGTGATGGCTGCAAGACTTCTGGTAAGCTGGTTTAGCTGCTCTTGCTGAGTCCGAAGGATTTCTTTTAACTCCCCTAGCTCGGAGCTACCTGATGGGTTACCCACCCTGCTGTGGCTTGGATTGACTCCCTGGACAGTGTGCTGAAACCCAAAAACAGAGGGGACAGAGTGACTTCTACCTCTCCCACCCCCTGGCATTCCCTCCTGTTCCCACCTAATGGCCTCACTGCGGACATCTATCAGGGTGGTAGTAGGGTGGCCTCGAACAAATTGTTTAAGCTCTCTGCGAAGAGTACAATCAGACACATGTTCCACAAATTGATCTCTGAGTAATACATCTTTGTTGGGTAGACCATTGGGGGCTTTCTTTACAACCTTCTCTATCAGACTCATTAGTGCATGTGAAAATTCTTGCAGGGTTTCTCCCTCTTGTTGCTTCCTAGAAAAGAAATCTTCCTGCAAAGACACATATGATCTAGTACACCCATACTGTTCCTGAAGTATAGCTAGGACCTTGTCTGGATCTTCCTTTTCTGTCCGAGATCTGTATTTCATTTCCTCTCTGGCCTCTCCTTCCAGGTGATCATAAATGAAAATTGCTTTCTCAACTGATGACAAACGCCTAGAACGTGTACAAGCCTGAAGCTCTTCAACCCACTCAACAATATTGAGGCCTGTTCTACCCCTAAACATGGGGCACTTCCGGTCTCTGGGTACAAAAATCAGTCTCTCGTTTACTGGGTTCCTTGGGGCAGAGGCACTCGTTGATGCCGCACTGGGCCCTGGCTGGTTGCCTTCTCGTTCATCACGCATCTGTCGATTCTCAGCTTGAAGCTGCGTTATCAAGTCTTTTAGCTGGGAGAGTTCCTCCTCCATGATGGAAGAGAGAAGAGATTATCAGGGTACAATTCACGGATCCTTCGAGGACCTGCTGCTGTTTTGTAGAAATAATAAACCTTAACAAACTACGTACAAATCAATTGGGTTGTGGAAAAAAAATGAAAACTACAAGTCTCTGCCTGAAAGTAATCCTGCCGACAACGCCAAGATGTGACGGGGCTCAGTGGCAACAGTCAATATTAACGAGGGGAGGGGGAAATAACTAAAGAGGGACCGACAACGCCACCTGGGGAATTACACCCCAGGAAATATAGAACAAAGAAAGTTAAACTATGATATTACAGAAATAATAAGGACACAGGTTCAAGAACTAAAGAGGCAGAGACAATAACTATATTAACCGTTTCTTTTATTACAATAACTAAATAAAGAAAACAGGATCAAAACCAAACCAAACTGCAAAACAGGGGTTAAGTAACCCAGCAAACCAAAGGTCGAACAATGAAACAGAAAAGGGAAAATAACACAAAAGCAAACTTAAGCAAAGCAACCAAAACAAAATAGCAAACGGAACCAAAAGGGAAAATAACACAAAAGCAAACTTAAGCAAAGCAACCAAAACAAAATAACAAACGGAACCAAAACAAAACAAAACAGCTAACCAGAACAACTAAAACCATACAAAACAGCAGCAGGGGATCCACCCACCCTAGGAGGAAACCAACAGAGGCTGACTTTAGCCATCTTGGCCGTTTTATCTGCACCTGGGTGCAGGAGGAGGAGCTTAGATGGGGTTGCATTCACAACCCCTACTGAGGTTCACCACACATGGAAGCAAAGCCTCTTTGCAACGGGAGAGATGAACCTTCAATCTGCTGGCTGAACGTCACTCTGAACCCAGCATCTCCCTCTGAGTCGCGTTGTTCTCGAGTCACAGATCCGAAGTGGAGGACCATCGAAGGTCAGGAGCACTTCTCCACGTTCCCGCTCGGCCCATAATCAGGAGGATTGCTCTAAGAACAGACCCCTCCTGCAGACCGTCTGAACATCCCTGTTTGGATTTGGAGACAGTAGCGATTGTCTTTGGATTTCTATTCTTCTTTTCTCAAGTAATTTAAATTTCTGCCTCAGGCACTATCACATTACAGGTCATCGGGGACCAATGTAGTGGCTTGAGGGTTCTGGGCCCCTACACGGATGTTAGGGCCTCAATTATTCATCATAAAACAGGCTGCCCACTTAAGACGGGGAACAGGGTAAATAAGTATATAACACTTAAATGTTTGATCGCCATACAACCAACATTTTTAAATGTATTTATTTCTCAGATTCTGCTAGATTATTCATCATTCTAAGGATCAATGTGTTTTTTTAATGCTTGAAAAAGTATTTCCCATCAAGCCAATGGTCATGTTGAGAATAATGGCCCCAGCAGAAACCCTGTGTCCGGTCTGACGTGGTGAGGATACATACCTCATACCTCAATATAATGACCAAATACCTTTCTGAGGCAATAGAGGTATGATGGTCATGACTTGTCCCATTCAATTCCCTCAATCAACAATGAATGTATTCCTGGCCTACGGTCACTGTGCTGATGTTCACCATGAAGAGGACCTGTATTCTTCCTCCCATCACCACCCAAAAAGCATGGATGTTTTCATCCTCATCTAGTCTCGCTCTCTCTGATAGCTCACAGACCTGCTCCGAAACAAGCTCTTCTGAACACCCTGCAAAACGGACACACCTATTGGCCCACAGTGACCACAATGGAAATATCTTATTTATAATATATATAGATATATAATATATATAAATACTATATTTATTAGACTATGAAATCTAAAGCAAAACCACGTTTACAACATTAAAACCTGAGAATAGCAAGAAATATTCAATCGAATCCAGACAAAAACCACCACGTATCTCTGTGTTCATGACCCAGATATGGATCATGTCTGAAATAAAACAATATAGGTTCCTCTGGACATTAATGTTTACATATCCATCCCTACGCTGTCCTGGGCTCGGCGGCGCTGCAGGTGTGCAGGTGAGGCCGCCGCTGCGGACTGCAGACCTTGTGCCGAACATTGATGCACGGCCTCCATTACCGCTGGGCCGGCACCGCGGCAGCCGATGCTGTGTTTTATGACACTGACACATGCAGTAATGGGTATTTCACTTGTGCACCTCTGCTGAGAGTGTTTTGAGACTGGAAACACTGATAAATATGGCCCGTATCCACAACATCAGTAAATTTCTATTTCATCAACAAAAGCATTAGCCAGATGATTGGAGAGAGAGGGAGGGGGGGGGGGGGATTCAGAAACCATTGTTTATTGCCCCTCGTTTTCTTTTGGGTAATGATTTTTTTCGCTCCCTGACACTCGCATGGCTGAAAAAGAGGAGCTCACCGACTGAATTCACCCTCGACCCCTCCCCGCTATTACTCTGTTGTTTCCGGGCCTCGATTGGGAATGAAGGATTTTTGTAATTTGAAAGGTGCCCCACCCAGTCCCACCCTGACCCACCCAGTCCCACCCTGACCCACCCAGTCCCATCCAGACCCACCCAGCCCCACCCCGAACCACCCAGCCCCACCCCGAACCACCAAGCCCCACCCCGAACCACCAAGCCCCACCCCGAACCACCCAGCCCCACCCCGAACCACCCAGCCCCACCCCGAACCACCCAGCCCCACCCCGAACCACCCAGCCCCACCCCGAACCACCAAGCCCCACCCCGAACCACCCAGCCCCACCCCGAACCACCCAGCCCCACCCCGAACCACCAAGCCCCACCCCGAACCACCCAGCCCCACCCCGAACCACCAAGCCCCACCCCGAACCACCAAGCCCCACCCCGAACCACCAAGCCCCACCCCGAACCACCCAGCCCCACCCCGAACCACCAAGCCCCACCCCGAACCACCCAGCCCCACCCCGAACCACCCAGCCCCACCCCGAACCACCCAGCCCCACCCTGAACCACCAAGCCCCACCCTGAAACACCCAGCCCCACCCCTAACCACCCAGCCCCACCCCGAACCACCCAGCCCCACCCCGAACCACCAAGCCCCACCCCGAACCACCCAGCCCCACCCCTAACCATCCAGCCCTACCCCGAACCACCCAGCCCCACCCAGCCTCACCCATACCCACCCAGCCCCACCCCGACACATCCAGCCCCATCCAGACCCAGCCCAACCCACCCAGCCCCACCCCGACCCCCCGACCAGCCCCGCCCAGCCCCATCCTCGCCTCCTCAGAGCAACACCCTCTTCCATGTAGAAAGAGGCGCGTCTCTCGGGAACGCCACCGGGGGAACTTCACACACTCCGAGTTAAAGGAACGCTGTTAACGGGTCGTCCCATGGCGTGCCGCGTGGGAACACGACAGCTGTCACTAACAAGGAGAGCACCCGTCTGTCTGCACCTTCATGTCCCAATGCGAGCCGGGACGCCGTACTGTAGCACCGCTAAGATATTTTCAATTACCTTCATGTCAGCGCGTGTCTGCTGCTCTCAGGGCCGCTGCACACATGGATGAGTGAGGCTCTCTCTCTCTCTCTCTTTCTCTCTCTCTCTCTTTTTGATTTCCACGACGCATTGTTCTTCAGAGCATAAGGAAGGGTGCGATCACAAATGTTTCATCCAACTTTTATGTCCGTGTGTTGTAGATGCTGCGCGCCTGAAGCCTGACTTGGAAGAAGAGAACAATGTGTCCCAAGCATAGTGATGACGTGGGATTGTTTGTAGATTGTGCTTGTATTGTGCACAACATGTATTGTGCATGCATTAATATATATATATATATATATATATATATATATATATATCCTTTAGCTAAGTAGGCTATAGGACATAAAAGAAAACGTATGACGTAATACAACGTACATTTTCTTTTATGTCTTACAGCCTACTTAGCAAAAAAAGAAAAAGCAGCAATAATTTGACCCACTTCCCAACATGAGCCGCTGGATTTAACTACACTGCTTCCCTGAAGCCATGAGTCTGACTGGGCCGGTGTCGCGTGGAGGGCTCGCATACACACACGCTAACCGCGGAGCCCAGCGTGGCGCTCATTCCTCCACACTAGTTTCCTATTACCGAACAACAAAAGCCATTTTATGTTTACATAGCAGAGCCCGCATCAAGCAGGGAATTGTGCACATAAAATTAGCATAATAGGCGGCCTCAGCGCCGGCCGCTCCGCCGGCATGATGGGCCATGAAGCAACGCCGGCAGCGGCACAAACAATGAGGCGGAAACAGCAACACAACCCCCCCCGGCACCGCCCCCACGCCGCCGTCTCCTCTTTACCGCGCGGGGAGCCCCGAGGTGAGCCCCCCACATCTGGAGGAATGAGTTTGACCCTCTCAAAGGGCGCAGGAAGTTGGCCCCTGGAAGAAGAAAAAACAGAAAGGAAGGGGGGGAAAAAAGGAAAGGAAGAGGCTGCAAACAAAAGCAGCGGTGGCGAGCGCAGCCCCGAGCGCCATTCATCGCGGCTAATGACTTGTTCATTAAGAGTGATGATGGATAAAGACTTCTCACGCTGGGATGAAATCAAGATTTATACGCGTTGTTTCCTCACCCAACTTGTGGGAAGATCATCATCATTTCATTCTATCTCTGCGGCCGGTGATGGGCATCCAGAGAGAGGGCTATCAAACGGTGCAGTCAGCTGGCAAAACCCAAAAAACGTGCCGCTGGCACATCTGGAGCGTTGCCGTGGCGGCTGAGGGTGAGCAATGGCTGCTGGCGGGCGGCCAAATTACAGGCAGAGACGCTTCAGGACTCCGCACCCGCCGCACCCTCCACCCCGGCTTCTCCTCGTTTGGATCATCATCATTATTTATTTGCTTATTTATTATTTTCCCTTTCTCTTTCTCTCCCTCTCTCACACTCTCCCTCTCTTTCTCTTCCCCATTCAATGTTCTGTTTGCATTTCAACAGTAAAAATGATTAACAAAATAGGGGAATGAGTGGAAAGTTCCTGGGTGGGTATTATCAGAGCCGAGATGAGATCTGGAGCTCGAACCTCCCCATGTTCGGCTCCTTATCTCCGGCTGGAGAAAAGCCCCCAGACACTTCATCAGTGTCCTTCAGCCAGCTATCTGCTGCCCCCAACTTTTATTAAAACTTCAGCCTTTATCTGCTCCCGGGTAATTCAGGCATGACAAATTGGGCGCCAGATGCCACCTCAGTTTGAGGCCGCTGTGCGTCTCCTGCTCCCCTATCGGGACGAGGGGTGGGGGTGCACTGCTGCATTGTGGGATAGTCACCTTTAGCCCGACCCAACGGGTCGCGTCGAGACCTGACTGGACGCGGGCGGAGGTCACCTCCGCTGCATAATGTCCTCGTCTTGTCTTGGTTTTATGTTCCCAGATCTGGACGACAGCAGTAGTGGTGTCTCTCTTCATCTCTGGTGTTTTGGAGCTCTGATCTCAGAAGCAGTCAAACGTAAGATTCATGACCGCTCAGTAGGCCTCTGAACCGACTGGACATCAGATCATTCCCTTAGAGCTGCAGGAGAGATCAGGGTCCATCCTGCTGATGGCACCGGTGAACAACCATGACAGCAGCAGCATCCAAACATTCAAAGTAAAAGTTAATCACTGTGCATGGTGAAGGAACACACATCTAAAGATTTGAGAACCAAAAATCTTTGTAGATAAAACAGGCATCTATTGAGTGTCATAACATTGTCTTTCACCTCTTAATGTTATTGTTGTGCACAGATGTTCTATTGCCACGTTAAGCCTCATCATCTGCCCCATTGTTTGAGTGTCTCAATGGACAGTGTCTTGATCCTCAGCCTCAGGCTTCCTCAACGATAAAGTTGGCTCTCGTTTGGCCGTGTTCCAGCGAGAATCGTTTGTTTTTACTTGTTTGTTTCTAAGTGCCATTGTGTGGTGGCAGCATGCTGAACCATCTTCTAGCGCTTAACAATGGAACTCCCTGTCTGGAGTTTTCAAGACAGCCTAATGAGTTATCTCTACCATCGCTCTGTGTGTGTGCGTGTTTGTATGTGTGTGCGCGTGTTAGACAGTGTTAGAGTGTTTATAGTACTCATCTTAATGTCAATGACTTGAGAAATGCTGGACAGCTCCTATTTACGGACTTGTCTCCCATCTTCCCCCACAATGCAATTTGGGCATATATAAAGTTTGGACAAATTGATAAAACTTTTAAATAGCGTGCGTGCGGTGCTTGTTAATCCCACCCGCTCAGACGGTGCGTACGCTCCTGTTGAAATGCACAAACGATCTCCGAACGGGACGCGGGGGATCACTCAATGCCAACGCTCATTTCTTTATTACAGAGATTAATAATCTATCCTGTTTACTCAACAAGATGTCTGAGTGCTTTCCAAAGTACAAACCCGCCCTTCCTGGCGCGGCTCCCCCAGTCCGCCGACGACACGAGTCATCATTCTACAACAAGTCGCTGCTGCCTAAAGGGAATACCACTCCTGGCTCACGCAGCGCACACTGGACAATTTCAGCGCCGCGAAACCGATAGCATTGTGTTGATGTGTGAGTGTGAGCCGAGCTCCGGCTCCACGGACAGGGAGACAGGGTTCCCATCTCCAGACTAGACCTGAACATTATGCACTCCTCCGGGGGGGGGGGGGGGGTCCACTCCACTCTCGGGGTCCCGTCTGTAAATAAGAGCCTGTGATGTGAGGCGGTGCGCGTGAAGCATGAGATTGGAAAGCCACGGCATCAAACTGGGTCCTGCCTGGGTCCTGGTGGTGTTTAGCAACACATAACTCTGCACACACAGACCGGCGCTGGGTGGGGCCGTGGACTCACGGGCCCACCGTGGTAACATACACACACCCATACACACGCACACACACACACACGCACACACACACACACACACACACACACACACACACACACACACACACGCACACACACACACACACACACACACACACACACACACACACACACACACACACACACACACACACACACACACACACGCACACACACGCACACACACGCACACACACACACACACACACACACACACACACACACACACACACACACACACACACACACACACACAAACACACAAATACACATGCACACAAGCCTACATGCTCCTGCACAAACACACACTAACACACCCACACAAACACACACAGAGCAGCCTGCCCATGCGTGCCAGTGCCTCCCCAACACTGTGTGTGCTACAGTATCATTTCCAATTGCAAATTAGGGAATGAACCAAATTGAGCTCTCTGTCTAATTAGATTGCAGTGATCCAAGAGACCAGACCCCCCCCCCCCCCCCCTCTCTGCTTTTAACTGTTTAAATCAACAGTGGATCTGATGGGAGGGGGGTGGGGGAGGGGGTCTCCCCGTGGACGATATTGCGTCGATTCACTCCCCATCATCCCAGCTTGAGTCCATTTTAATTCTCCTCCGGCGGCCATGTTGTGGGGTGCGTCCGTGCCCAGCGCGTCCTCGCCGGCCAAGACACCAGCTGTGTTCCAGAGCTGAGGCGTGTTTTGAGAGGCTGCGGCGCCCCCGCGCTAATGGGAGCTGTGGGCCGGCGCCAGCCGCCAGCTCCCGAGGCGGACGAGAGCCGCCGGTTTAAAAAAGCACTTTTTGTTGGTCAGCGGCCAGTGAGCGAATGGACCAACATGGAGGCATGGCCTGCGGGAAAGCCGCGGGCTCCCGCTTTGGATTCCGTTCCCCCCCGTGAATACCAGTAAATAAGAAGCGGTTTTCTACCCTCGTAGGACGGTCAACAATCACCATAAAAAGGTCTGCGTTGCGCTTCCATGTTTTGTTAATCAACATCACACGGGACGATCCATCAAATAAGTTGGTGACCAAGTCATGAATAAAGATAACCAGCTAATCAGCTAAGCTAAGCTAATCAAGAGGAAGATAGAGGAGCTCATCAGCAGCACCTGAGGAGATTGACCCGGTGAAACAGGGATAAGAACTGATTATTGTGGCTCTGCGCTTTCCGCTCCTCTCCTCATGGTTTGATGAATTCCCCGGTTGGAAAGCCTTTCATTTTGCCAATTTGTTATGTCACACAAGTTTGCTGGGTAAAAAAAAAGCCAGACTTGGGGTTTAAAAGGGAATGTGTGATGAATAGTGTCCATTAGGCAGGAATCCTACAAACCTTAAAGAGAAAACATACCTAAAACAAGGAGATCATTAGGAAAATGAGCAGCGAGCTGAACCTGGAGTGGTTCTGAGCGGAGATGAATGATGGCATGACACCCAGGTCCATTATACACTCTATTAATACCCACGGACACACAGGAGCACCGCCAGTCTGAGGCTCTTCTCCAATTAGGTTATTACTGGTCTGGGAGACTTTCTACTGGTGGAAACTCAACGCAAATATCGTTCACCGAGCATCTGCTGGGCGGTTTGCTATTTCCCGATCCACCAAACCCTGTTGAGGTTTCAAGTTCTAGTTTCTAGCTCACGATGATAAACTACTATTTGCCTTGTTCATTGTTGATCAATGGACAACTATTGCATTATATGATTTTTTTTAAGTCTAATGTCTACTTCTTTAATAGATACCGTCAAGGCCCACGGAGATACCATTGAAGAATTTAAAGGTCCCCTAAAACAATCCATCTTCAAGGGGTCCAGGATTATCCCCAGTCGTGTTATCTCCTTCATAGCCCAACCATTCTCCCTTCCCTGCATCATAACACCTGACCCGGGGAACAGGAAATAAGGACCGCCCCCCCCCCCCTCCCCACGTCGTCCAGGGCTTGAGTGACAGGAGAGCAAAAAACAACCATGTGGAATCCCCCCATCCCCCCGACCCTAACCCTGCCTCCCCTCCCCCCTCCCCCCAGCGGGCGTGGTGGCCTCAGTTGGAGTGGAGCCGGGCCACATAAAGGATGGCCCTCTGTATTTTTTCATTAGACTTTTCTTTTGTTACTGAATACATAAATCCATTGTGGCACCATGCAATATGTATCACGACGCTCCACCTTGCAGACGCCTCGTAATGGCTGCCATGTCCCTCCAGTTAGGGATGATAAGTGAAGCACCCCCCCCCCCCCCCCCCCCCCCCCACCACCCTCCTCCACCCTCCCAGCCCCACCCCCACCACAGTGAATGTTAATGATAGTGATCATTCTGGTAGCCCCCCCCCTCCCACCCCCCGCCTCTCTTCCGTCTTCACTCACACTGTCTGCCTGCACTCCTCACGCACGCACACGCACACACACACACACACACACACACACATGCATGTACACAAACGCACACAAAGACACACACACATATGTGCGTGCACGCACACAAACCCACACATACACAGACACAGACACACACCCATACACATGCAAATGCACACACACACACACACACACACACACACACACACACACACACACACACACACACACACACACACACACACACACACACACACACACACACACACACACACACACACACACACACACACACACACACACACACACACACACACACAAACTGGGTGACAGTGTTCAAGGGATGGAGAGGAAACCAACATGCATCAAAAAACAATGAAAACAAAGACGATTAATCTCTATATATACTACATCTACATAACTATATATAAATCTATATAAAAATCGCTATTTTTCTCTCTCTTTCTATCCATATGATAGAAATAACATAAAGGCAACTTATTCTTTGAGGGAATACATTTTTTTTGTCATTAGAAATGTGGATTAATTAGCAGGCACTCCCATTCCTGGGATTTATTGGGATGTTCAATGGGATGCGGTCCTGGATGGCAGAACTTTCTCCGGTTGTTTCCAGGGACAGTAAAGAGGGGGGGAGCAGGTGGGTGCAAGCAGATGTGGTTGTTTACGTGGACGCGTTGTCTGGGCTTCGTATCTGATCATTTGCTGTAAACGGCCATGACATCTCGCACGATGAACGCTGGCCCTCCTAAGAGCCCTCCGTCTAATCAGAAGAGACAATATTGAAAACACGATGAGCCTTTTTCCATCCAAGGTGTGTTGGGGGGGGGGGGGGGGTGGAAAGACAATGCTATGAATCACAACAGTTGGTTCCCGCAGACACCAAGCACTGAAAACAGAACAAACACAACACGTAAAAAGCAGAGCATGTTCAGCGTGTCAACAAAAAAACAATTATCAGATCTCGCACATGTAGCAACGCTTTGTGCTAATCACACCCAGCTTTCACACACACTCCCACATCCAGCTTCCAACTGCACGTTCTACACACCAACACAGCGTCTCCTGCTCCGAGACACACACACCAGACCCCTAACCCCCCAGCCCCACTCACAGGGCTCACGCCTACACAAACACACACGCACATTCATGATCACACACACACACACCAAACATACACACACACGCACACACACGCGCACACACACACAAACACACACGCACACACACACGCACAAGCACACGCACGCACACACACAAAAACACACACACACACACACACACACACACACACACACACACACACACACACACACACACACACACACACACACACACACACATACACACACACACACACACACACACACACACACACATAGACACACTCACACACACAAACACATACACATACACATACACACACCCACACACACATAAGTGCACTCCTAGCCAAGTCCCCCCCACCCCCCCTGCATCGCTGCTTGTCTCCACCCTCCTTCTAGAACTTTGCCAGAGAGCGCTGAGCTCCACGCCAGCGCGTGGTCATGCCTGCTTAGCCCGCTGGACTGATTGTTCCAGAATAGAGAATAAGACACAGATGTATCCCAACTGTTGGCGGTGCCAGAGTGAAGAAGACAGCTAATGGCTCCATCACCAGGCCTCCTCCCTTGGAGCGGGCCCAGGTGGAGATGATTAGAGCTGCACCCTCAACCCCACCCGAAACAGGGCACCCTCTCACGCTCAACGTCCTGGCTTCACCCGTTGTGACAGGCAAAGGGAGGCCATTGTACTGTGCCTCCACCTCCATCACCCCCCCCCCCCCCCCCCCCCCACACCTCCAACTCCACCAGCCCCCAGCCTCCACCTGAACACCCTCACCCGCACTCACTCTTCCCTCCACCCAATCGTTAGCACAAACACATACGCACACACATGCAAACATGACATCAACACACACACATGCTGCTAGGCCCACTGACCTCAATCTTAATGACAGGACTTCAAACATATGAACCCCCCCCCCCCCAAATCCCCCCCCACACCCACACACACACTCCAACTCATCCCTACCAGCGATCTGTGTGCATCAACAAAAGGCTGTCTCAAAGTGGGACGAAACCAGTGCTTCAGCCAGCATCTAGCTGTCAGTCCCAAATGCTTTTTATTACCCACACTCAAACATAGATATTGCAAAAGAAAACAACATTTTATTTTTCTCCATCTATTTTGTCCAAATGGTGGGCGAGAGATTCTCTGGCATCCACATAACAATAGCATGAAATCTGTTGACTTCCTCTTGGCTTTTGATATTACTTACGAAGCCAAACATCTGTGTGGCATGCGACGACACTATGAACTGTGGGTGAACGTCTCAATCCAAACAGGGCTGCCTCATTGGATAATTTATGTTCTGAAACTCCAGATGTTGGAAGGAGCTCTTAAGTGTAACCCTCCCCCCAAAAACGCCCCTCCCCCCTTCCACACCACCTCTGCACACACACACATGCACGCACGCACACACGCACGCAAGCAGGCACGCACACAAGCACGCACGCACCACCACCACCACCTCACTCAGAGAGACCCGCCATGAAATAATCCCGTCTGAGCTCCCGAGCTAAAGTGGCTAGCGCCGGATTGCGTGGCACCGGGCTCTTCAAAAGACTTGAAAGCTCCGTCTCCGTCTTCCACCTCTCCTCCTTTTTTTCCCCCGCATGTTGCTACCCTCCGTTAGCCGGAGTGACAGCGAAGAGACGCGTGTCTTCAGATGAGAGGAGGAGAGTCTCATTACAGCACATCCGCTCGACACTGAGTGATTCGAGTGTTCCCGGACAATTCAGACACGTTGATATAAAACACATTAAACGTCTCTCACAGCACTTTACCTGACACCGTTCATCTACTCTTGCCCGTTATCCCTGACGAGGAGCCGCCGCTCGCTGGCTGCTTAAACGCCGGGGAGGAGAGAGAGGCCTTGCGAGAGCAGAAGGCAAGGGAAAAAAAGATTTATAAATAAATAAAAGCCGCTAAAAGGATACTCAGAAATATCGCCCAAAAAATTGACAATATATATGACAAAATTGCTACCCTCCAAACTCATAGGCTCAGAGA